>NW_007731458.1:72477-86373 GCF_000696425.1 Galeopterus variegatus | reverse complement strand
TCTCGGCTGTAGGGCACAGTCCTTTGGGCTGGACTCACAATATCTTCCTTCCCTTTTTTCCCCCCCCCCCCTTTTTTTTTTTTTTTTTTTTGTTAAATTTTTATTTTGTCAATATACACTGTATATGATTATTATGGCCCATCACCGACACCTCCCTCCCTCCTCCCTCTCTCCCCTCCCCCCAAGAATGTCCTTTCCGTTTGCTTGTTGTAACAACTTCATGAAAGTATAGTTGTTATATCTTCTTCCCCACCCCCTTCCACCCCCCTTTTTAGGAATCAACTCCCTAGGTGCTCTGATTGGGGAGAGGCAGCTCACCCAATTGCACGGACATGCAAAACAGTGACTGTAGCCCTCCCAAATTTGAGCTTCTAGGTTTGTTACTGGGGTTAGGGCTGGAGGAGAGGAGAAAGAGCTACACAATTGCCACTTCCTATATTCTTTCTGCTCAGTTCATTCTGGGCACATGCTTAAATGCATGAATGCACTGAGGCCCTTTGGTCATTGCACTTTCTAACAACCTCATCCCAGGCCTCTCCCCACCCCCACACACTCCAACTCTGCCAGTGTTCTTTCCCAGGACTGGTGGCCTTGTGTAGGGAAGTCGGTGCAGGGGTTCTCACCAAAACCCCAGCATGTTTCTTCATAACACACACAGTGCTCAGTAAATATTTCTTGACTGGTTAGTCAGCGTGGGCTACTTGCCTTCCCTTCCCCTCTGGAGAGCCCAGCTGAGTGCGGAATGGAAGAGAAATGAAATAAACATCTCCTGCCCTGCAGCCTACCAGGGTCATGCTATTCACAGCACTGTTGTGAGTCAGAGCTGACCCTTCTTTGTCATTGGTCGAGGACTGGAACTGAGAGCATAAACAGAGGCTGGTGAGGAGGAGGGTTTTGGAGCAGAGGGATTTGTTCTTGGGTAATGCTCTATCAAAACCCACAGCTTTCTGCAATAAACTTCCCGTAGGAACACTCTGCAGCCAGGCTCTGGTTTGTGAGCACTCGTGTACATATCATGTTAAATTCTCATCATACTACTGCGAGGGAGGTTTTTTGACAATTTAAAATTCAGTGGGAGCCACAAGCAAGTTCCCAAATGATCTTCTCCTTTAGTTTATTTTCAGGCAGAGCTTCACTGCATCAGAGAGGGAAGGTTCCTGGTCCATCTGGTCAGATGTGGGGCTAGAGATTGGAAAAAGAGAGCAGATGAGCAGATTCAGCATCAGTAGTTGTCTGTTGTTAGACAGTCTGGGGTCTGTGATTCAAGGTTAGGTTTTCAATTTTTCCCACAGGCATTTAATGGGGCAGGGTATTTCCTTGGGGGCTCATGATAAACATGTTGTTGAACTTAGACCTTTTCCTACCGCCTTGGTTTACAGATGCCCCCAAACTAGGGTGTGGAGAGGTTAAGTGACTTGCTCTGTGCACTGCAGTAAATTAGAGTCAGTTGTAAAATGTGAATCCAGGTTCTCTGGTTCCTGGTTTATGATTTTTCAATTCATCGGGCTGCTTCCTCCTCCTGTCTGGGCCCTAGTTCCCCTCCAAAGCCTGTGTCTCAAGAACATGGAATGCTTTCTGGTCTTTCCCTGATGGTGAGGAAGCTCAAAGCTTAGACCCGACCCACTGTGGCTCAGCACTGGGGGAAACAGACACAAAGAAATACAGATTAGATCACCTCACAAGGGGAGCTTTGAAGAACTCCATTTCCAAGTCTTGGCAATGGCTCATGCGGGGTTTTGTTGATCTGGTTACTGCCAATTTTCTACAGCAAATAATCCCATGCAATAAATGATTCTTCTGATCCACATCTATGTAATACTTAATAGTGAGATAACATATATGTTTGCACTTGCATCTGAGGAGACACATTTGCACCCTTAGCCACTAAGCTTGCCTGGTAATTAGTATCTCTGGTGCATTGATCTTAATTTCCTAATCAGATCATAACTTCCTTGACTGAAGGAACTATTCCTTAAATTTCTTTGTATTTCTCACAGTATCTACTATATTTTGCATTGTCAAGTGGTAGATTTTCTTGCAGAGTAGTCACTGAACAAATATGAATTAAATGGATCAGCTGGGGTCTCCTCTAGTGCCTGACGCAGAGTTCCTTTATCTCCTAGCTGCAAGCCAATTTTGTTACTGGGAGTCCGATCCAGGTTCTATGTCCATGGGAAAAGAATTTTTCATGGCACCATCAGAAGGAAAGAAAGAGAGGGACAGAGAAATGGAATATGATAGGGCTTTATTACCAAGCAAAAGTAGGCACCAGAGTGTACAGGTATATGCCAGAGAGAGATGCACACACCCCAACCTTCTCCATCTTCTCCGTCCCACATGCAAACTCCTAATGGCTGATCTCTGCCTCTCCTGTCCCACTTAGTGTGAAGACCCTGGCCAATCCAGTCGGAACATTTATGAGCAGCCTCCCCAGGGCACGTCCCTATTTTATTCCTGCCTCAAGATGAGCTCTTTTGTATTCAACTATAAACTTGTGCCAGTAATTCAACATACTTCTCTTATCTCTCTCCATCTCAGACATCCCAAACAGCAAACCAACCACCTACAGATCAACTTTAAAAAACTGAAGCACCAGGTTGGAGAAGTAAAAAGAAAGTTTTGAGCTGTTTATGGAGACTTATTGACTGAGAAAATGTCAGCATTTGGAGATCATCTAGCCTGATGCTTCTCAAACTTTTCTCCTGAAGGTAAAGCAGAACAAATGTCTTCCTAGGGGTGGCATATACAAATTTCTTTGAATCCGTGTGTGCTTTTCATTTTAAAAATCATGTAGCTATACCCACTGTCCCTTTCCACCTACTGGTTTATAGGGCCAGCCTCTGAGCAGCTTTCCTACCATGACTAAAGCATTGGAAGATCCCTTGCTCAGGCTGGATCGCTCAGCTGGATCAGGGATCTGGAATTTAAAACAAAACAGACTGTGAGTTAGAGCTCTAGATGGAAAAGCCCAGAAAGTCCTGCTGCTGAGGGCTGCAAAATTGCCTTGACTCTTAACCTTACCAATGCCATGTTTGTTCAGACGGTGAGATGTCCCCAAATCCTGCCAACACTTCCATTTAGACTTAGCTAGCCTGACGCAAGTGGTCCTCTGTTCTTTTGCACGTACAAGTTCTTTAACAGATGTATGTCTACTTTATACTGAGTTCTCGTCTTTCACACAGTTACCTCTGACAATATTATTGTTTAATTAATGAGAATCCTTTGCCCCGATTAATTTAGATATCTTATAAATTTACTAATGTGATATAATTTGCTAAAGGGTAGTTTGCCTGAAAATGGCATAGAAGATATATAAGGTTGAACTATTTGAAATTCTTGTTTTTGACTTTTTTTTTTTACCAACAGCAGTTTCATATGATTCAGATGAATGCATCTTAAATTAGCCACCAGCAGCAACAAAGAATATATATATATATATTCATTCAGTTAATCACTCATTCACCCAACTCTCGACAAACATTCACTGGGCACCCTTATGTGCATTTCAGTGCATTAGATACTTACAGAGCCACAAAGAAGAATCAGATGCAGACTCTGTGCCCAAGGGGGTTTACTGGGTTCATTATAAAATAAGGCAGACAGTGATACATATAATAATTGAGGTTCAGATCAAGTACTATGAGAAAGAGAAGAGAGATTTCTTCTAACTAAGAGTATGAAAGTTTCCATGAATGTGATAGTCTTAGAGTAGGACTTTTACATATAGGTAATGTGTTTATGTCAAATATTTGGAATAGGAAAGCATTCCAGAGAGGTAGAACAAAGCACGAACTGAGAGAGAGGGACCAAAGCTGGAAAATTATCATCGATACACATTAACCAGAAATTAAGGTCTTGGCTGGAATGCAGTGAAAGAAAATCATGGGACAGAACATTGGAGGAGAAGGTCATGGCCAAATTATGGAGAACTTTATAGCAACAAGGAACAGCAAAGGTTTCCCAACTCGGGAATGACGTGATTAGAGCTGAATCATAGGAAACATTAACAAACAGCTTGAGGAGGTTGAATCCGAGTGGGAATGACTGGTGGCAATAGCCTAGGAGCAAGGTGACAGCACTGACACGGAGTCTTGCAGGTTAGCCTGGTCTAATCAGGCCAAGGTGACCACATGTAGTGCTAAATTCACTTTGGTATTTAAGAAATGAAGATTGGTCTTATCTCCTTTATTCTATGAGATTCCTACAGAGAAGGAAATTGAAAGGACTTATCTTCAACAGGAAGCTTGCACTAACTTGGAATAAGGAGGCAAACAGAAGGACACGTGTTAAGCAAAGAATATAAGCAAAATATAAATTTTGGACTCATTTTATCTCAGTTCTACCTGATAAGACCTCAGCTCACTTCCTCTATTTTGCTCTTGGGCATTTGGAATCAGGTGCTTGTCAGATCTTTGAAAACCAAATATTGTACAGAGTTTTGAAGTGTCAGCCCAGAAAAGCTCTCCAGGTGAAAGGGAGTGATAATAAAAGCAGCCCTGAATTTTCTCCCTTGTGTTTTATCTTCTTGGGGTTCTCTCACATTTAGTCCTGGTAGCAGAGCCCTAGCAGATCTCTGGTGCTCTCTGATGCTCAAACCTAAGAGGGTTCTGTGGCTTAGTTTATAAAACAGACACAAAATTCCACATCTGTCCACTTTGAAATAACTGTGACCATGTGTACCTTCCTGCTGTAAACAACTAGAAAGCTGGAAACGCATGTGAGGCAACAGTTTTTGTACATTGGACATAGGTAGCACAGGACTGTGGTCCCAAAAGAAAGGAAACAAGGTGAGCTCTAAGACTGCACCAGCTTTCTGGAGGCACTTTCTGGACATCAGCACAGGGAAGTAATCCCAACAGAATACAGCAGTCTTTTTGAATGGAACAGAGGACTGAGTTTGAGAGGGCTGAGGTAGCCAGAATTTCTAGAGCAGTGTGCAGGAGATGGGGGAGCAGCATAAAAAAAGTGATCCAGAAATCTGCATTGGAGAAAATCTTGTCCTCAAGAAATATTTTTTAGCATTATTTTAGGTGATGTATACCATACTTTATTTTATTAATCCCCTTTCTATATCATTAGACATCAGGTTCTTTCTAACAGGTCACTTTTATAAACAGTGTTGTAGAAACATCCTCATAGATAAATTTCTGCACAACTTGAAAGTGATAATTCATGACAATTTTTCTTAGAAAGCATTAGACTCATTAGGTCTGACCTCAAGTGAAAGAGTTGTTGTCTACTTTAGAATTCCTGCATTTTTAAATGTTCTTGGGCTAGCAGGTTAGCTCAGTTGGTTAGAGCGTGGTGTTGATGACACTAAAACCAAAGGTTCAGATTCCCGTGCTGGCCTGCCACCAAAAAATGAATAAATAAATAAATAAATAAAGGAAAAGAAAAGAAAAAAGAAAGAAAAATGTTCCCATTCATTGCCATAGCAAAATCATAGCTACTAACAGTTAGCTAACACTCTCTGAGTGCTTGCTGAGTGCCAGGCACAATCCTTGCCTGTAATTTAATTTTCATAGTTTTGTGGGGATGATAGTATTCTAATCCCCATTTCACAGATGAGACGAGTGAGGCACCAAAAGACTTAGTAACGTAATTAGAGGGTCAACATTCATGCCACTAGTGGCCATTGTAGATAACACAAAAATTCATTGCCATCCTCATTCTTAACATACTTTCACACGAAAACAAAAAAATTACCTAATGGTGCATTTCTCAGAATGTATCCCCGTTATGAAGCGACACATGACTGTATTTGTAATATGCACAACACCGCGAGGTGCTTGTAGAGGAAAAGGGAATTTCTAACACCACCATCCTTTAGAAGACTTATAATCCAGTGCCCTATATTTAGAACACAGTATAGGATAGACTACAAACAGGAAAAAAAAAATTAAAGCCAATGGTAGAGACATGTATTGCTCTGAGCAATTAGCAAGGAAATAGGTATGGCCAGAAAAGGTTCCTGGAGGAGAAGCACCTGAGCTCAGTTTAAAGGATTCAGAAGGGTGGGCACAGGGAAGGCCTCTCCAGCCACGGCAACAGGCATGCTGAAGCCTTGAAGGCAGCAATGGATGAGCTGCACATTGCCAGTGTGGATGGCAGCGAACTTGAAGAGTAGGGAGTGTGATGGTGAAGTTGGAAAGGTTTGCAAACAGATATTAAAGGGGAAGGAGGCCACGTCTTCCTCCAGGGAGTTCTCAGTTCATTCCAGTGGCATTTGCTTGCGACTCAGCCCCCCTGCAGTCCGGCTCCTGTCGTCCAGGACCAGGGGTGCCAAGAGCCTGAGTCCTGCCCCCGGGCGCCTCCCCACACTTTCCATGACCTGGGGCCACCCAGCCTAGACCTCTGCTGTCTGGCCTCCCACACCTGCCTTGCCAACTCTGCCATTTGCTTTCGTGCATTGACTGGGAAGAGACCTTGATGATGATGTTGCAAGGCCACCTCAAATGCCGACATCTGCGAGGCTGTGACTTGTGACATGTGGCTGGGATCCTTTACAAAATGCTTGGAGAGGGTGGTTTTAGGCACCCTGGAAACAAGAGATGAATGACAGGTGTAGTACTGACCCAGGAAGTATCAGGGGGCTGTTATCAATGTCCATTGGGCCAGGGCTCAACATTTACCCCAGAAGGAGCGCTGGGCTGGCAGCAGGCTCCACTACTGACTAGAAGGGGGACCTTCGGCCTTGGAACCTCACGTGATCTCTCTGGGCCTCAGTTTCCTCATTTCTTCAATGGAGAGAGTAACACTTTCTCTCCCCCTCTCCAGTTTAACAATCTATATTTATTGAACACACATTACATGTCATACCGTCTCTAGTCCAAAGAAGTGAGTGAGTGCAACCTCCAGACCCCCAGACACACACACTCTCTCTCTCTCTCTCTCACACACACACACACACACACACACACACACACACACATACACACACACACACTCTCACACAGAATGGCCTTCCTTACAGAAGGCTTGGTGCTGGAACAGGCCATGTGAAACACAAGGCAGACACAAGAGTTAAGGGTGAACCTGGTGTATTAATCCGTGGAGTGAAACAAGGGTACCAAATGCCGGGCTTCCTTGAACAGATCTATCTCAGCACGGAGACTCCCCGTCCCCATCCCCCTGCATTCAGCATTCAAACAAGAGTAAGACTTGGTGTCTGTCCTGGAGCTGCTCACAGCCTGGTGGGGAGGCAGATGCACACGTGGATGATTGCAACATAGACAGTAAGTGCTGCGGGCGGTGCTGTTGGTGGAGTACGAGGATGCAGCAGAGGCTCGTGGAGGAGGAGGTGATGCCTGAGCTCAGGCTGTCATGAGGGGTTACAGATCCGTGATCAAAGCTAAGAGGCGGTTATTACCTAAAATAGCTGCCAGGGATGTGGACCATTGATCCCTCATTCCCTGTGATCTGTCTTACTTTGCTCTAACTTTTCACTGGTTATTCCTTTCACACAGAGATGGGTGGAAAGAACCTGAATCCTGGAGTCAGGACACCTGGATTCTCGTCCAGCTACTAGTAATTTACAACATGACCTGGGTCATCTGCTCCATCTCTTTGGACCGCAGTTGCCTGTGCCGTAATGGGGTAATGGGAGTAATGGGGACATTTGCCATTCATTGTAACCCCTTTCTCCCTTTGGGGAATCTACCACCTAAGCAATCGGGGTCATAAGCAGAGTCCACATCTCACTAAAGAATGTGACACATGTGTGTTTCCTGCCCTTCTTTGCAGCTAGGGAGGAGACCGTCAGTCTACACTCTTCCAGCCAGTTGCCCACTGGCCAGAGTGTGAATCAAAAGGATGGGGGGTCAGTAGCGAATCCTCTGGAGGTGGAAGCTGTCATATGCAGGGCTGTTTCTGCAGTGAAAGCTGCAGCATCCAGTGTCCATGAGGGTGGCGACAAGCCCTGCCTGTTCTATGGCCTGCTGTTGGGCTTACTCCTGGATGCTGGTCCTCCAGCCTTCTCACTCTCCTTTGCATACGAGCCTTTCCTGCCGAATTAAGCCCCCACCAGTTTCTGTTGCTTGCAACTGAGCACCTTAATTGATACCAGGGCTTGGACCAGATACTGCCTAAGGTTCCTTCTAGCTCAGTGTTCTGTGATTCTCGACTTTGCAGATTGGCTAGTGCAGTGCTGAGCCATAAACTAATGCTTATTGACTAAGTGATAAAGTTGGCCGCAGGATCCCTGCCTTGGACTTCTCCTTTGTCATGCCTCTCTTATCTGGCTCAGTGATCTAAGAGACACCCGCATGGAGGTAGCAGGAGCCACATCAGCAAGAAGGACAGATGCCGTTCCACACTGCCCTATAATGTATTTATTTTTTGACAAATTAGTCAACCCAAAAGCACTGTCTCCCTTGCCCGGTGCTCATCTGCAAGGGGATGCAGAAGATGTGGAAGTTATGTTTTCTGTCCCTAAAGAATGATAGTCTGATTAGGGAGAGGAGACTGATACATTTTAAACTTTTAGTGCTAAACAATGTTGAAGAGAAATAAAGACTCAGAGAAAGGAGAAACTGGTAAACAGACAGAAAAATAGAGGGCAGGAAGTGGAGTATGAAAGGCTGAATAGATTTAGGTAAGCAGGAGGGAGCTCCTGTATGGGGAGAATGCTGCACCAACTGGGGCCCAGAGGCAAGAATGAGCAGAAAATGTGTTTGCAACCATGGGACGTTGAGCTCACACTGGGGAGGGCGGCAGGGATAGAGGCAAAGCCTTGTTCCTGAGGGCCTCAATGGTTTGGCAGCCTACAGGGAAGAGTGGCTATGTTTCACTTACAGGTTCAGAAAACCAACAAATTTACAAATAGAGCACATCAACAAAAAAGGAAACCATGAGGCCCGGCTCAGAAGGGAAACATTGAGAGACTATGGGAGGAGAATTCAATTTGATAAGTACTTTGAGTGCCTACTATGTGCCAGGCACTGTTCTAGGCACAGAGACACAGCAATAAACAAAACAGTGTGTTCTCATGGAGCATGTGTTCTGTCAGGATCAAATACATGACACACACATGTGAGCACCAATGCAAATGCAGACACACACATACATATGCAAATACAAATACATATACAGACACATATACACATGTGTACACACATATATATTTGCACATGCAAATATATATATACACACAAATACATATGCATACACATACACATATACATATGCACGCGTGAATGCACACACAAATATGTATGCATGCACATACACACATGAATGCATACACACAGGTGCACACAAATACATGTACATACATACATGTGTATGCACACACAAATACATATGCACACATGCACATACACATGCACACATGAATACATATACACAAATATAAATGCATTCACATGCGTATACATATGCACACATACATATGCATGCATGAATGCATGCACAAATACATATTGCATGCAAGAATGCACACTCAAATACATATGCATGCATACACACTTACACATACACATGAATACACACAAATACATATGCATACACATGCACATACACACATACATACGGATGTCCACAAAATACACATGCAAATACATGCACACATACGTATGCACACATATGCACACTCATACATATGCACACTCATACATATGCACACTCATACATATGCATATGCAAATACATGTACAGATGCATACACATGCATTACTTTAAATATAGCTTGAAGCTTCTCTCCTTCTCCTCTTTGAGAACACCCATCAGGGGCTTGGTTTCCTCCCAGTCCAAGGGGTGGTGAACCCTTGCCTGCAACCTCAGCTTTCTCAGCAGCAAATGCAAGGAGCATCCTCTTTTTCCAGCATCTGTTGGTTATCTTCCATGTCCTCGCTGGACTTCTTCCTCTGCATTGTCACTACACGCCTACGGGATGGAGGAAATAGACTGTGGTTGTCACTAGATGATCTGAAGGAGGAGTCAGGGGTGTCTTTGGGACTTTACCAACATCAGTGCAGGGTGGAGCTACATTAGAAATGTAAATCGTGGATTCTGGAGAAATCAAGGACTCCTGTGTCCGGGACCTGGCTAATTTCAGGACTGCCAGGCTGCCTCTCAGAAGTGCAGAAGCTGGGCTCTGGGCCGGCCCATGGCTCACTTGGGAGGGTGTGGTGCTGATAACACCAAGGCCATGGGTTCGGATCCCTATATTGGGATGGCCGGTTGGCTCACTTGAGAGAGCGCGGTGCTGACAACACCAACTCAGGGTTTAAGATCCCCTTACCTGGGCCGAGCCCGTGGCACACTCGGGAGAGTGCGGCGCTGGGAGCACAGCAGCGCTCCTGCCACGGGTTCGGATCCTATATAGGGATGACCGGTGCACTCACTGCGCTCACTGGCTGAGCGTGGTGTGGCCGGTCTCAAAAAGGACACACACACACAAAAAGATCCCCTTACCAGTCATCTTTATAAAAAAAAAAAAAAAAGAAGCTGGGCTCCAAGGCCAGCTCCCAGGAGGGGCTCAGGATGTCCTTGTCAGGCAACAGCTCACAGGGGCTAGAGGCAGAGCAGGACCTGGGCAACTTGGGTGACTCTGACCCAGGTGCTGCACTTCCCAGTGGCACCCCCCCACCAGGGCTCTGCAGTCTCTCTGTGATGTCACACCCTTCCTTGTGTGTCCCTCTACCCTCAGACATTCTATGGCTCTGCCCTGAGATGCATTTCAGTAGGATGTTTAAGAACACACGTTCTGAGCCAGACTGCCAGGCTTCCATCCTGACTCTAACTTACAAGCATGAGACCCTAGGCAAGTGACTTAACATCTCTATGCCTCAGTTTCATTATCTACAAGATGGAAGTAATAATGTCCCTACTTCAAAAGGCAGTTACAGCATTTATGTGTGTAAATATATAAACCTCTTAGAATTATTCATGCATGAAAAGCATCTAGCACTTTTTGTTGAAATAAATGACTCCACTGGTGGAGTCCATCCCTCTTGGGGTCTGAGGGAGGCTCCCAGACTATTGCCCATCTCTGACCAGAGTCCCTCTAGTGTGAATTATGCTTGGCAGATATAGGTCCTCTCTTCTTCCTAATGAATGAAAAAAATGAATGAATGAATGAACACAGGAAGCCTCAGATCTTCAAGCAAGTGCGTAAGTTCTCCTTTGTACGCATTTTCTTGAAGATGCAACTTTGTTTTGCCCATATATAGAAGAACCCATAAGGTGAGAGTTTAGGGTGAGGGAGAGGACAGAAAAATGGTTTTATGCAAACTGAGACCTTTCAGTAATACATTAAGTTGGTCTTGCACTGAATCGTGAAGGAGATTTAAAAATAAACTAACATGATTTTTGCCTTCTGCGAACTTACAGTTCTCTTAAAAGACAAGATTTAAAAAAATAGAATTACAGCAGGAGTTCAAAGAAGGAGAGTGTGGTTGAGGGTTAGAGTCTTCTTGGAGAGAGACTTTACTGCAGAGATGGGTCTTTATGAATGAACAGGTACATTTGAATAGGTGGAAGGAAAATGATTTCAGGGGTAGGGCAGGCACCAAGGTGAGAATCAACCTAATCTGTTTGTCCATGGAGAGAGCCATGGGAAGCAACTTTACCCCCTGAGGAGGTCCCGAGCCACAGAAAGACACATCAATTCTGTTCATCTACAGGTCTTCCTCTTAGTTTGGGACAGATCAGAAGTCTAGGTCTATAGGATAATAGAGAACTCTAAACAATCCTTAGATCATAAGCATGGTATAGACAGGTTCAATGATAGTTACTAAGGCAGTATATTTTAAACAGATACTATCTCTTATACTCTTCACAACGACACTGAAGTTGGTTTTTCTGTCCATATTTTACATCTGGAGTTAGGAGATCAAAGGGGTAAAGCTGGACATAGGCTGTATAGCTGGTGAATGTCAGAACCAGGGCTTGAAGCCAGCTGCTCTACCACACACCCCAGGGACTCCAATTTCACTTGTTTCGGGAAGGAGAGAGGGCCTTTGGGGGTGTTCCTACTGCACATGAATGAGGAAGCTGTCCTACAGGAGCCCTTGATCAGGCATCTCCAGGACCATCTCCCACCCACGTATCTTGTCCTCCAATGTCCCCTTCTCTACTGTATAACAGAATGTTTTTGTACATAGGGAAACCAAGGCATGGAACTAAAAGGGTAAAGAACTCATGCTGATGGAGCTGGACGATGAACAGTCACAGAAGATGAGGGGGAGGAGAGGTGTTTCCTTGAGCTGAATCTGCCAGGAGCTAGCTGTGACCATATCATCCCTATGGCCAAGTTCTCTCATCTTTCAAATTAAAGCCTTGGAGTAAAGGAGCTATACGATCTATCTTTTGCTCTAGGGTTTTGAGGAAAGGTGTAGATGGTGTCTATGGACCTGTAGGATCCTCTTCCTGTCTCCATCCATGACTTCTCTTTTGTCCGAGAGGGGACTGAGGCTGTTTTCCTGGTTCTGTTCCTTACCCTTCCTTTTCATCCCTTCTGTGTCGCCAGCCTGAATCGTGTGGATACTACCAGGACCCTTTCTTGCACTAATGCAATTGTGCTTCCCCAGGGTGGGTTGTAGGAAGTCAGTCTGGCTTGGCACTTGCTCTCTGCTGCAGACAAGTGGGGGAAGGCGGGGAACTGCTGGTTATATTTAGCAGCAGGGCCTTTGGGGGCTTGGCAGAATTTCCTCACAGATTGGAGGCCCCCGGAGGCCCCTGGAGGTCCAGGGCACTGCCTGCCCAATTCTCAGACTTCAGGCACAGATGGTCCCTGTCAGCCCTTGAATGAAGGAGGGGGCTTCTCATCCCGGTGAGTCTAGGGGAGCGATCTCCAGAGGCCTCTGCCCAGCTGGCCGTCTCCTGCCTGAAACTGCACCGGGTAGAAGAGGGAGGGAGAAAGACCAGATGGGCCACAGCCTTTGGGCCTCAAGGTGCAAAATCTGTCCCAACCTACATGGTACTGAATAGGGAGGAGAGACACCTCTTTATTAGGCAGCTCTTTGCTTGGCTTTGAACCTACGGGGCTTGGAGGGCATGCAAGACAAGTCCTGGAGCAGAGCGTGGCAGCTGTCTCTGCTGTTGGGATCTTTGTGGGGTGGGCAGCGTCCAAGGAAGCAGGCTGGCCTGGGATGATGGACCACTGGACACTGCAGGTGGGATTTCAGCCACAGGAGAGGGGGCCGTTTGGGAGGGGTCCTGGGAAAGAAGACAGTGTCCGAGAAAGAACGAAGGAAGCGTGTTCCCTACTCTGTGTTCTGGTCCAGGGCTCCAGGGGAGCATTCTGCACCAAATGGTCCAAGAGAAACCTCTCAGGCTTAGCTGGCTGCAACATCCTAGGCAGCTGCTCCCCTCTTGAGGCTGCTCCTGGCAGCCTTTGCTCTTAGGCAGTTGTTCCCACCGCCCGAGGCTGCTCTGTGCCTCCCCGTGGTGCTTGGGACAGGAAATGGAGAGCGAGCGGAGCAGTCACCGTCACCAACAGGGCTGTCATTTCCCACTGGTGTGGAGCCTCAGACACCAAACGGGCTGGAGCATGGGCAGCTCGGGCAGGCAGCTCTGCCAGTGCCACCAACCAGGCGCCAGTTGCGGGACAGCCTGGAAACCCCCATTGCCAGGGCAGTAAGGGAAGTGGAGGAAAGGGAGTGGGGGAGGGGGGCGGAGGAAGAGTTTGTAGGGGTGGGAGGAGAAGAGCCACACTCATACCTGCGGATGGGGTCATGTTCCCTCATTAACTAGCTGAGCAACCTTAGACAACCTGCTTAAAACTCACTGAGCTCCCGTTTCACAGAAAATTTGCAGAAATACTGCCCTCCTCCATGAGGTTGATTTGAGGATTAAACAGTTACTCTTGGCCAGTGCATAAACTCTCAGGTCCTATAAAGTGCTGCTTCTATTGTTATGAAAAGAAGTTCAGCCTCCCCCCCCCCCCCCCCCCCC
>NW_007731458.1:66192-72278 GCF_000696425.1 Galeopterus variegatus | reverse complement strand
CCCCCCCCCCCCCACCCACGTGAGGTCCCCCAGGCCCAAGAGAGGGCAGGCAGCACTGACCCTGGGCCAGTGGGTGGAGAGATTATGGGATGTAAATATGGCAGTGTCCCCAGCCAGTTCCTGCCCCTGGGGACTTCAAGATGAATTACTTCAAGGGATTTTTCTAATTCTTGGGCACAGGAAACATTTTAGGCAGAGTGAACAGATAACGTTTCCCTGGAAACCATTTTTCAAATGTGCATAGATACTGTTGTGATTATTAAAATATGAATTAATTTAAAAGCATCACGGAGTTCATGGTGGCTTTTCGGTTTGAGGAATTTTCTTAAACAGAGACTATTTGGTGGGGATGCTAATGATTTGTTAACTCTAAAAGATGGGTTGGGACCACTATTCAAAGGGAGGGGACAGGGCATAATGCATTTGAGTAGGGGGCTAAGGAACATGTGCATGTGGAGGGCCTGTGGGGGACGGTGTGCAGCCACAGCACAGCACGAGCCTGGGTTCTGGGTTCAGCCGGCGCTGACTTCACAGCCGTTCTGCCCCTTGAACTAGCCTTGGGAACAAACACGCTCTCTGTGATGTTCAGCCTTCGTAGAGTTCACGAGGGTCCAACAAAATATTATTTTAAAGCCATAGTAAATCCTTGAAACTTCAAGTTGAATGATACCAAGATGGCATCTTCTCTTTGACAGATTATTTTCCTTTTTGTATTTTTTCTAGTCCACTGTTCTAGAGCTCAGAGAAAGGGGTCTAAACTTAGAAGATTTAATCAAAAAGAAAAACAACATATTCTTTTTATTTTCTCCCTAACAAGTGGAGAAGCAGAGGAGCTCCAATTATGTCTACAGCCTTCCTTGAGGGAGGGTACTGAGGACTTTCATTGAATTTTCTGGCTACATCTTGGGTGCCTAGTTGAGGGTTCAATGCCTGGATTAAACATCCCTCCCACCATCAGCAGCCCACGAGGCTGTGTTACGGGCTATCAGAGCGTCCATTCCCTGAGGTCTGGGGCTCTGGCCATGGAGTAAGTGCTCATCATGCGTGGCTGAATAAATGAATGAATGAATGAGTGATTGAATGAATGGATAATCCATGCCATCTCTTTCCCACACCCTCACATTCCCTGGACAGTGGCTGGGGGCTTTGGGGTGATCTCTTCCTTCTTCTGCTGTCCTCGTGGTCACCCAGGCTGAGCTCAGGCTCCAGTTTTGGATCACAGGCTGGATTCCTGTCTCTTTCCCTGAGGTAGTCAGGCCACAAGCACCGGGTGTTTGGGGGCAGTGTTTTTCAGTGTGCATTCTGATCCTGGAGGCCGAATCTCAACCTTGTTCCAGGACAGTGGGAGAGGGACATCTCTTTCCTGAGGCGATATGCAATATGACAGGAGCTGCCCATCCCCCCTCTTTTCTATGCTCCTTTCTAACCAGATTGAGCTAATTAAAAAAAAAAAAAAAGATGTTTGTTAACCCAATTCACATCACTCACATTAAGGTGCTAAGAGCTTGGTGTTACACCTCCTGGGGAACGTTTGCATTTTAAAAGAGTATGCTTAGGGCTGTTAGCACTCTAGGTTAAGGGAAGTTTTTGAGCCAGGAGTCTGCAGATCATCCCCATGCTGCAATTAACCCTTCACCCTTGGGTGAGAATCTCTCAGTCTGCTCAGTTTCTTCAGCCTGTAAATTTTAAAAAGTTGGGCTAGATAACACAGCCAGCATACCAGAGTATAGATTATGCCACGTATTCTTTATAACAATTTTATGAGAAAGTTACTATTAATGGCACCATTTTACAGGTGAGAAAACTGAGGCCCAGAGAAGTTAAGGAGCTTACCTCAGGTCAGTCACTACTAAGGAGCAGAACTGGGATTCAAACCCAGGCAGCATGACGCCAGCATCTACTCACCTCACACCAGTCAGTCTCTCCCTCTCACATCCCCCCAAATAAATGGTCCTGTGTAAGTGCGAGGAAGACGGGGGGCTGGGTGGGGGCTGGGGAAGGTTTGCTAGGACCTATCATCACACCTCATCTCCTCATCTTTTCTTTTCTCTCTCCCCTCCCCAACCCCAGGCTGCACAAAATGGTTGGATCATTTGCCTGACCCAGGGGTGGTGTTTACAATTTCATGAAAGGCAATCCACAGCCCCCTGGACTACCCCTCACTCCCTCTATAGTCTCAGCTGACATCCTGCACACTTGCTCAGGTCTGTGTATTTGACAGCAACCAGTTCTATCTTACAGATGGTAATGGGTTTCATGAAACCAAGATCTTCCCCAAATCCTGTCGACTAAAACTAAATAATAAACTGCATGAAACTGAAGTAATGAAAATACAACTGGACACTGGATATGCTAATGACATGAAACCCAGGAGTGTGCCCAGCAGAAGTGACTGCCATCCCCACAGGGGTCTGGGGACAGGAAGGCAAACAAATGTGCCCTGGGTCAGTTAGATACCCTGGGAGATGTGGTTGGGAGCAGGGATATGTACAGAGCTTGGGTGGAAGGGGAGAGAAAGAGAGAGGAAAGTCAAGCTTCTAGAAGATCTGCGGCCAGTTTCTTGGGAAGCTGTTGGATGGAGTTCAGTAGGCTGCCTGGAGCATGGCTTCAAACTCAGAAGCTAGGAGTATCGTAAGGACAGACACAAAGAAACCCCGTGGTCTGAAGACCTACAAGAGAACACGCAGTTCAGCAGGCATGAAAGCAACAGGAGAATAGAAGGCACCTCCTTTGTGTAGACTCTTAAGACGAAAGTGCCAACAGTTACAGATCCTTCCAGGGTGCCAGGCAGTGCGTCAAGTGTGAACACCACTAACTCCAAAGTCCTGGAGCTCGGAGCTATTACTATCCCTGCTCTTGGAGGACCCACGGTGTGGCAGAGGACAGGACAGTGGGTATCAGAGAGATTTTCCTCTGTCAGGATACCTGAGTCAGGCCCCCAGGGACTTGAGGCTGGCTCATTTCTGTCCTCAGTCCAATCTCGGAGGAGCAGGAGCCACTGTGTGGCCCTGGGGGTGCAGGTGCCATGTGCGTGTGCATGCGCGTGCGTGCGTGTGTGTGTGCGTGTGTGTGTGTGTGTGTGCGTGTGTGTGTGTGTGCATGTGGACTTCCATCCACTCCGTCTGACTGCGGCCTCTCCCCAATCACCCCTGCCTTCTGGGTCCCGGGAACCTCTCAGGGATCTGATGGCAAATTGTCTCTCATCTATTCAGTATTCTCAGCAGGCCCTAAGTTGTAGACTTGTCACTCTGATAAGTCAGTTGCCACTCCTCCAGCCACTCTTAGCAGATTTATTGAGGTGCAATTGACAGGCGATAAACCGCACACATGTAAAGTGTATTCTTCGATGCATTTGACATGTGTATATACTTGTGAAACCATCACCACAAGTGAGGTAGTGACTGTGTCCATCACGCCAGAAGCTTCCTCAGGCCACTTGGTGACCCTCCCTCCCATCCCTCCTGTCCTCTCCCCAGGAGGCCACCTGCCTTCTGTCGTTCCAGGTTGTTGGCAGTTTCTGGGATGTATGTATGTGGAATCATACAGTATGTTCCTTTTTATTTTTTTGTCAGCTTCTCACACTCAGCATATTACTTTGACAATCCAAGTACTTTAGTTTTAGGAAACAATTTCCTTTTTAAAATGAAAAGCAAACAGCTTGCCCATCTGAGTACTAAGAAGTTTGACATGTCTGTTACAATCGTGTCTGCATAGTCCTTGCCATGGTTGCTACAGGCCAAGAGCAGCATGTTACTGTAAAATTCACCCATGTGTGGTGCGTGTATCCTCCTTTTCATTGCTGAGGAGTGTTCTACGGTATATTGTCACCTAGGCACATTACCCAGGCCCCATCCAGCCACGTCTAGAGACTGCACCGATGTATATCTGCAGTGCCGTAATGTGGTCATCTCACCTGGAGCTGCTCACTAGGGAGAGAGGGGCCTGGCTAAAGTTCCTGATTCACCATCAGAGAACTCGAATGTCAGAGCTGGAAGGACTCCCAGAGACTAACGAGTCCCTGTTTTGGGCTGAATTGTGCTCCTCCCAGATTCCTGCGTTGAAGTCATAATTCCCGGGACCTCAGAATGTGACTGTATCTGGAAACAGGGCCTTTAAAGAGGTAACTAGGTTAAAATGAGGTCTTTAGGGTGGGCCCTAATCCATTGTGACTGGTGTCCTTATAAGAAGGGCAGATTAGGACACAGATAAACACACAGAAGGAAGACCATGTGAAGACACAGGGAGAAGACGGCATCTACCAGCCAAGGAGAGAGGCTTCAAAAGGAACCAAACCTGCTGACACCTCGGTCTTATACTTCCAGCCTCCACAACTGAGAGAAAGTCAATTTCTGTTGTTAGGGCACCCAGTCTATGGTACAGTCCCCTATCACCATTCAGTTTTATGAGCATTTGCTGAATGCTCACGACATGACAGGCTGAGCAGGGGATACATTAGGAGAAAATGGTAAGGTGGCCATCCTTCAGGAACCCGTGCCCCAGCTGCTTTATTCTGCATGTGAACAACCCAGGCTCAGCTGGGTGAACCGACTTGCCGGGGATAATAACATCAAGAGTCCTTGCTTACCCTCATGACTTCGGTGCCCTTCCCCCAGACATCACAGGCTGACCCAGTGTGTGGACTTTGAAGACAGTTTGATGTTCTGATAATGTGCCCAGAAGTAGGAGCCCAAAAAACTAAGTTCTAGTCCAGATTCTTTTCCTTATTAGTTGTGTAGCCTCTAGTTTTAATCAGGCCTCTGTGAAATGGGCATGATAGTCTCCATCCAGCCTTCTTCACAGGTGGCCACGAGAACCAAAGGAGATAATGCCTTGACAAAGCACCAAGTGGAAAGCATAATTATTAGGATGGTGGAGGCCTGAGGCACAGCCTCCTGGACTCTGTTCAAGACACAGGGCTCCAGGTCCGCACTTGCCTTCAAAGCAGGTGTTTGCTATCTGGCTTCTGGGATAGCTGCTGCTCATGTGTGCTAATGACACAGGCCTGTGCAGCCCTGTGCAATTACCCAGGGCAGATCTAGACACAGGAGCCCCTGGCTCCAGAGACAGTGTTGGCCCTTGTGGCATTTTAAGTGTGTGGTATTTGTCACATCTACCACTGGAGTACACCTGATGTGCCATGTGAATCTTCAGTCACTTACCTTTAGTCACCCCCATGATGGTTGATTTTATGTCAACTTAGCTAGGCAACAGCACATAGATATTTGGTCAAACACCAAGCTAGATGTTTCTGTGGAGGTATTTTTTAGATGACATTAACATCTAAATCAGTAATCTTTGAGTAAAGCAGATTACCATCCATAGTGTGGTGGGCCTTGGCCAATCAGTTGAAAGCCTTAAGAGAAAACAGACCGATGTTCCCAGAGGAAGAGGGAATTCTGCCTGCAGATTGCTTTTGAACTTGAGCTGCAATGTCAACTCTTCCCTGGTCTCCAGCCTGCCAGCCTGCCCTGCAAAATTCAGACTTTCTAGCCCTACAGCTGTGTGAACTGATCCCTTAAAATATATCTCTGTCTCTTTATCTTTAAATATATAATACAAATATAATTATATATATATATAGTTTCTGTTTCTCTGGAGAACTCTGTCTAATATACTCCTTATTATAGCAGCTCAGACTGCTATGAAGAGATACCATAAGTTAGGTCACTTAAACAGTGACATACTGCTCACAGTTCTAGAGGCCGGGAAATTCAAGATCAGGATACTTGCAGATTTGGTTCCTAGTGAGGGTTCTCTTCCCAGCTTGCAAACAGCCACCTTCTTGCTATGTCCTTCTCTTCCTCTTTTAATCCCACTAATCCCATCATGTGGCTCCACCCTCATGACTTCATCTAAACCTAATCACCTCCCAAAGACCCACCTCCAAATACCATCACATTGGAGATTAGGGCTTCAACATATGAATTTTAGAGGGACATAAACATCCAGTCTATAACACCACTTTATCCCCATCCTCAAATAAGACACTTTCATTAAATGCTTACGATGCTTATTAGATAATGTCCTAAGCCCTTCATCTTTTTTTTTTTTTTTTTTTTTTTTTCCGTGCCCGCCAACGGATCGCA
>NW_007731458.1:57594-65873 GCF_000696425.1 Galeopterus variegatus | reverse complement strand
GTTGCTCCCGCGCCTCGCTCAGCCAGTGAGCGGGAACCGGTCTGTATGTGGGAGCCGAACCCTCGGGCGGGAGCGCCGCCGCGCTTCCCAAGCGGCGCACTATCCAGTGCACCACCGGGCCGGCCCCTAAGCCCTTCATATGTATTAACCCATTTCATTTTCATAGCAACCATATGAAGTAAGTATTATTGTCCCTATTTTAGAGTTGATGATGCTGAAGTCCAGAAAGGTTAGGGAATTTGTTCAAAGTCATTCGACTAGTGATGCCCCAGAGTCTGCTTTCCTGATCTCTGGGCTGGGTTGTCTCTTAGGTGCAAATTCACATACCTGAACATACCTGAACAGGAAGTGAGTGCTCACACCTGTCCAAAGAACAGAGGCAGCCCAGCTTCCCAGGTGAGTGTACCAGTCACCTCAACCACAGGGGGACATGCAGACTGCTGGGAATGGTCCTGTGATGTTATGACATTCTTGCTCCAGGGATATCAACTGAGACATAGGTTGCTCCTATCCTGCTCCTGCTTCTGCACTGGATCCTGATGGCCATGCTTGTACCTTGCAAGGATGCTGGCACTCAGGTACTGCCGGTTGGCAGTTAGGTAGATGGCCTCACATGACATTGCAAAAGCAAACCTGGGAAGTGCCTCCTATTGATCCTCTGGGGTGGAGAAGGCAGGCCCTTGGCATAATCTGAAAGAAATTAGGAGTTTCTAGCTCCAGCCTGAGTTCGCATGTTTGCTTGGCTCCTGGATCCCACTGAAATGAGAGCAAAGATATAAAAAAGAAATCAACCTGTAACTGTGCTGGAAACAGCAGGGGTGGCCCTCTGTGCCCTGAGACTTGGATGGATTTCTGAAAGACAGGAAGGAGGTGAGAACATATGGAAGAATAAATTGGGGAAAAGCAAGCTACAGCTTAGAACATGCCCAGGAAAGTGCTGCAGAGGTCCTGCAGGCAAATTGCCCTAAAATCCTGCTGGACACATTGCATGTGCAGTATTACATTTATGATGCTGGTAAGTAGAAGAAATAATGTTTTCTCACTTTCACTCTGCTGTGAATGGTCTGGTGATCCTGAGATGTTCTTTCTCAGCCAAGACCTGGGCTGCTGCTGTCCTGCTACTGCGGGCAGGCTCTTCCAGTCTGGGGATGATGGATTTGCCAGGGGCCAACACATAGACCTACAGAGGCCGGGAAGCATCTGAGGTCCTCTGCAAACATTATTGCATCCATGGGCATTTTTCTGGGGGCTTGAGTACATTGCTTTGGTCAGGTTTGTAAAAAAGTTCATGACACAAGATTAATTCACTGTTGGTTGTACAATGATTTTTCCAGTATCCCATAGCTGGGTAGTTGGTGGCTCCATGGTTGCTCTTGGCTCTTAGTCATCAGTACTTTCTGTCCCCTCTACTGAAATTGTGCTTTTCAGAATGCTTCTGTGTACATTGTCACAAATGAGTCTCACAATAGCCCAAGGAGAAGGACAGAACACAGTTCATTATACTTACTTGAGAAATAAGGTGTCTCCAACACAGTGAGGTTGAAGGGTTCATCCAAAGTCACATAGCAAGGCTGTGCTGGGGCCGTCATGGGGCCACCAGTCTCTTTTCTGCTTCCTCGGTGTCTTACAAGTGAAAGGGGCACATCTGTTCTCTTAATGAGCAAAGCAACCAGCAGGAGCAGTGTTTTTAGACTCCTCTAAAAATCTGGTCCAGTAACTCAGGGTGCGATCTCAAAATAAATCCTCTACAGATTCCACATGCCTCACATGTGTCTTGTCTCAAATAAGAACTGTCATTACAAAGGGAAGGGCAGAGGCAAAGAAATTCCAGTTCCTTTTTTTACTCCCTATGGCACCCCTGAGCAATTTCTATCTCCAAATGCCCAGTGAGAGAAGGCCTCCTCTCCTCCGCACGCCCTCTCTGAGAGTCAATGCGTCTGACTGAGGCCTTTCCTTGGCCTTAGTTGATGTCATTGAGTAATTGTTAATTACTGCCCACAGTCCCCCAGCATGTAATGAGTGGTGAGCCAGTGCTGCTGGGATCCAACCAGCAGGCCTTGAAAATCAGAGCTGTTTGCTCGGATGGCCTGAGCTGCAGTCCTCCTCTCTGGCCCACCTTGTCTCAGAGCTGTGACA
This sequence comes from Galeopterus variegatus, assembly GCF_000696425.1. Lineage (NCBI taxonomy): Eukaryota > Metazoa > Chordata > Mammalia > Dermoptera > Cynocephalidae > Galeopterus > Galeopterus variegatus. The sequence goes on along the minus strand of NW_007731458.1, from coordinate 63,737 downwards.
TGCCAGAGAGATTTGCCCTACATCTGTGCACGAACCTGCGGAGGCTGCTGGTACACATCTGTCGGCTATCTCTGGCCAGAAACCACAGCGATCAGCTGGAATGGGCTTAATTGCCCGTTCCTTGTCTCCATCTGTAGGAGCATCTAAAGATTTGGCTTTGGGAGGTTCCCAGCTAATTGGCTAGCAGCTGGGTTTTGGATAGACAACTGTCTTTTGTGGTTACCCCATTCCCGGCCTAGGCAGACATTTTTAAAGTCCCACTGAGCTTTAAATTATTCATAGGCATCTGGTAGAAGTCAGGGAGGAGTTTCTGAAGTGCTGTTTTCACTAAGTTCTCATTGAAGGCATCTTAGAACTGGAGGAAGAGCTTGGGCTTTGGATCCAGACAGACCAGGGCTTGTTTGGGAGGATTAATAAGCTAATACACGTTTAAGTGCTAGGAATTGTAGCTGTGCCATAGTAAGTTCATAGTTACACTGTTGCCGTGGAGATTAGAAATCATCCTTCAATAGCATGGTACACAGTGGCTATTATTACATTAAGCCTAGTTCAGCACAGGAAGCTTCCCCAAACAAAAATCACTCTTCCCCTCACCCTGAACTTGGAGTCACATTTGTACCTGATCTCTAGTCTTAGATCTACCATCTAGTCTTAGTCTGGCCATGTAACCTGGGCAAAGTCACTTTAGGACTTTCATCAGGTGGACTGAATGTGGAAGACTCTGTACTGGGTTAAAGAGCGTCCCCCAAAATTCATGTCCACCCAGAATCTCAAAATGTGACCTTATTTGAAAATAGGTTTCTTGCAGATGTAATCAAGTTACGACAGGTTCGTACTAGATTAGGGTGAGTTCTAATGCAGTATGACTGGTGTCTTATAGCAAGAGAGGACACAAAGAAACTCAGAGACAGAAAGATAGACAGGGGAATGCATGTGGTGACAGAGGCAGAGATTAGAGGGACGTGTCTCTAGCCAAGAAACACCAGGGATTGCCACAACCACCAGAAGCCAGAAGAGACAAGGAGGGATCCTCTCCTAGAGCCTTCCAATAGAACAAGGCCCTCCTCACACCTTGATTTTGAACTTCTGGTCTCCAGAACAGTGACAGCATAAATTCTTATTTAAAGTCACTCCGGTTTTCGTACTTCATTTCTGTAGACACTGGAAACTAACGCAGTTTCTAAGGTGTCTTCCAGCTCTAATATTCTTAACTTGTTTGGGCACAGAAAACTCTGTCCCCTCTTTTGACATTATCCACCCACTTTTACCATCTTCGTCTCTGAAGGTGCTTTAGCCCTGGCCTGTCACCTAAAAAGCAAGGAGAGAAAGAAAGAAAAGGAAGCAAGATTGAGGATGGGGTGGGGGTGGAGGAAGTGGAGGTCAAGATGCCAGAGGCAGCAGAGTCAGGAAAAGTGCGATGGAAGGAAAGAGTGCGTGGCTCGGGGAGGATGGCCCGCTTTTTTTGTGGGATCACTCGCAGAGGCAAGGGGTCACCAGGGAAAAATGCTTCACATGGGTCAGTTAAGCAAAGAAAGAGATCTAGGAGAGAGCTTAGGCTTTGCCATTGAATCAGTTTGGAGGATTTGGGGTACTTAGACCTTGTATTTCTGTTGAACTTATAGGGCTCCTCCTAACAAAATGTTTAAAAAGCAATTTGTCTCTGGAAGGTGGAGGAGGGACTAACCTTTTGCCTCTAATACATGCTGAGCGTTGTGCTGAAAACTTTTACAAACTTTTTTTTTTTCTCTGTTCGTTCTTGGGAGTAGCTGTGTGGTAGTTACTAACAACCCTAGTTTGCAGATGAGAATTAGTTGCAAAAGAGCTCAAGTTGAGATGCCTTGTGAGAGCTGCATCCAGGGGTGATGGTAAGGTCAGTCTGACTACAAAGACCACGCTCTTAGCATGTGCTGTGGCCAGTTCTCCTTTTTTGTCCTCATCTCTCTCTTTTTCCTCTTTCCTCAAACTTTTATCCACCCATTTAGTGTGTCACGGTGCCCTTCTCACTTTCAGAGAAAAATTTTAAGAATCGTAAAAGGTCGGAGTAACAAAGAACTTTCCCACCTTTCGGTTTAGGAATGAAGAAACTCTTTTCCTGCCTCAGTTTCTCCAAAAAGAGCTGTCTTTTTAGTCCTTAAAATCTGTTACATTTCGGGCCGAGCCCGTGGCGCACTCGGGAGAGTGTGGCGCTGAGAGCGCTACTGCGCTCCCGCCACGCGTCTTTTTAGTCCTTAAAATCTGTTACATTTCGGGCCGAGCCCGTGGCGCACTCGGGAGAGTGCCGCGCTGAGAGCGCTACTGCGTTCCCGCCACGCCTTGGGATCCTATATAGGGATGACTGGTGCACTCACAGCGCTCACTGGCTGAGCGCGGTGCGGCCGGTCTCAAAAAGGACAAAAATAAATAAATAAATAAATAAATAAATAATCTGTTACATTTCTGAAGTGTCATATTTTCCAAAGTCATAGAGAGAGGAAATGACCACACCAAGGACTCACAGCCAGAGAAGGTGATTCCAAGTTTGAACAGAAAGGTCTGGCTTCGTTCAGTCCCCCTAGACCACGCTAGCTCTGGCGAACCAGATGAAATTCTTTCAAGTCCTTCCCTTTGATGAGAAAATGAAGAAAGACAAGCAGAGTTGCCTGCCTACATGGTCTATAAAAGGATGTGGAGGGCAATGCCTAGAAATGGATCCCATTAAGGTCCTGAGCTCGTGTGCTCACAGCTTACAAACGCTGATGATCTCAAAATGGTTAGTGACCAGAAACATTCATTAGAGGCAAGCCAGGCACGGACTGCTCTTCATTCTTTTCTTGTGGGAGAAAACTTCTAAATTTTCTTTTTGCTACCTGTATTATTCCATTTCTGTTGCTTATAATATAGATATCTTAAACTGGGTGATTTATAAAGAAAATTAAATTTATTGCTTACAGTTTTGGAGACTAGGAAGTCTGAAGCCCAGGGAACACATTTGGTGAAAGCCTTGGTAGTGGTGACAGTGACCCAGGAGTCTCACATGGCAGACAGAAAATGGCAGAGCAGAGAGTGAGTCTCATGTGCTCTCCTTTGAAAGCCCTCAGAACCACACCCATGACCATCATTATTAAGCCATTCTCTAGGCATGGTCTTACAATCTAATCACTTCTTCAAGGCTCCACCTTTCAACTACGGTAATAGGATTTCCCACCCTCTTATAGTCACAGTAGGATAAAGTTACTAATACATAAAACCCGGAAGACACAATCCATACCACCACCTTTTTGAGATAATTCTAATATACAAGAAATGGCACATATGTAAGTTTACCATTTAATGAATTTTGACGTGTTCATACACCCATAAAACCATCACCACAATTAAGACATCAAACCATTCCATCATCCACCCCCAAAGATTTCCTAGGTCCCTTTATAAGCGTTCCCTTCCTTTACCTCCATCCCCAGGCAACCACTGATCTGCTTTCTGTCACTGTAGAATAGTTTGCATTTCTCAGAGTTTTATATAAATGAATCACACTCCATACTCTTTTTTGTCTGGCTTATTTCACTCAGCATAATGATTTTGAAATGCATTCATGGTGTTGTTTGTACCAATAGGTTATTCCTCTCTTATTGCTGAGTAGCATTCCACTTTATGGATATTCCACAGTTTGTTTACCCATTTGTCTGTTGATGGGCTTTTGGATTGTTTTCAGTTTCACGTTGTTTTTAACATACGCACATGTCTTCTCTGTGGTACCTGGATATGGCTGAGTGCCCCCGACCAGAGCACTCTGGTTCATTTCCCTCTCTGGGCACCAGAACATGACTTTCCAGGTCTCAGAGAACTTGCAGTTGAAGAATCCCCTGTTTTCACCTAGAAAACTGGTAATCAAATCTCTTTATGAGCAGATAAGACAACCCTATGTGACAGGATTAAGACTAATACTAGACAGAACTTTACCAGGCAGGACTAAAACAAAAGGGTCACGTGGTAGGCCTTGAATTACTGAATGATTTTCACATTTACTTTCCAAAGACAGAATCTGAAAAACCAGCCAGAAAACTCATTATTTCCCAAAGCCTGTTTTGTAAAACATTTGTTTCTCAGGATGATAATAGTTGTTTTGCAAATAAAAACAAAAACACACAAAAAACAAAAACAGACTTTTTGATTACTTACATTTTAGAAACCTCAAGTTACATAAATTTAAATGTCTTTATTACAAGGCTTCTCAGAACCTTCAACATGTTAAGTGGTAAATTTAATTTGAAATTTCTTCAATGTACTTGACCTCCCAACATTTTTTCTCATCTTGTTCCACAAGAACACACTTTGGGAAATGCTGTTTTATGACTTAATCATTCCCAGAGCAACGTTAATGTAAAGGAAAAGGAAAGAGGATAATACAGTGTAGAAATCAAAGTGAGTTAGATTCAGGTCTTTGTTTCCACCAGGGATCCTGGTCCCAGGGCATTCCTCAAATCATGAGTAGATGATTCATCAGTGCACAAGGGCAATGCATAAGTGTCCCTAGCCTTTTCTAAGTCCTCAGTGTGACCCCAACGTTTATACTTCTTTTTCTCATAATAAGTGGTGGACCCCTGTCCCTGTCATCTCAGAATTGTTATGGATAGTTTTCCCCCCATCAAACCTGGAGATGGGGTGGTAGTGACACTGTGGGGTGGTCTTCTGTGGATGGGGACCCACCAGGCAAATGGGTTAGGATACATTCAATGTGTGCTCTCTGTGAAGAGAACACGCTGGGGCTTATGGGATTCCATAAAGCACCGTCTTTTTGCTTTATATACTCTCTACTGTAATCCAAATTCCATAAGTGAGCAATTCCTTTGCATAATGAATGGATGGGGCTGTTTTATGCACTTTTATGCTGTTCCAAGTCTGTGGTTTTACTAAATTTCCACCTCAAAGATATGTAATTAGAGCTTCAACAATCTGCTATCCTGGTATTCCCCACCCTCCTCTGGAATCCACAAGAATCTCACAGGCTGGTTTCTGACAGGAATGAACACAAAGTAGGGTGTGTGCACATGTGTGCATATGTCTGTCTGTCAGTCTTCAATGGGTAGAAGGACATGGCTTCAGTCTTCTAGAAAGTGGGACAGGTGGAGCTTGGATACTGGATGTCTCCCTTTCCCTGTCCTCTGGCTTCCCAGCCCACCATTGGGCCATTCAATTCTCTGCCCCTGGGTCCCAGCAGAGTGGCATCTTCTCATTGTCCTCTACCCAAGCCTCATCATTCCTTCCACCCAGACTTTTGCTCCCACTGCTCCCACTGCTGGAGGACCCTCCCTTTTCCAGCCGGACACTTTTCCCTCCAAGGCTCAGCTCAAACTCTTTATGTTACATGAAATCTCTCTCCTCTTCGGTCCTTAAGGGGTCCTTCTTTTCTCATTCTTGTACCGTAAATTAGCACCACAAAGCTCAGCATTTATATGTTTTGTGTATATGTTTTGTGTATATGTTGACTAAAGGTTATGCTCCCTTGGATTAGGAACCATGTCTTATATTTCCTGTAGAAATGCCTGATATGTAGTGATTGTCTTACTGATGTTAGTTTGGGAGGAAGAGACTGGAAGTGAGTGGCCTCTTATGAGGCTTCAGATGGGGTTCCAAGCTTCTGTAGCCCTTTATATGTCTTTATTCACAGGACTTGAGGCAGGACAGAATATGTGCACGCCCCAGAAAGGCTGCTCATGAATATTCAGATGGAATCAACACTAGCTGCCTCCTCGTTTTGCAGTTAATGAACCCATACTGAGCTGACAACAGCTTAACCACCCTACCAATCAGCATGCTACACCTGGAACTTTGCGGTTTTTGAACAGAAACTTAAAACCACAAAAACCACAGTACCTGTGCACTAGGAAGAACAAAGTGCAGACTAGACCAACAAGGGCAAGGTTAAGGGAAAAGTGACGCCACTGTGCATGGCCACAAACTAGCTCAGGGGCATGTGACAGGAAGCTGATGTACCCTTGTATCAGCCTGCTAGGCCTTAATTACCCTATGTCCTCCCTCACAGCTGAATATTCCTCCTCTTAGTTAGGATAGAGGAACACTCCTGTCCCAGAACAACATATAAACACCCCCCCCCCCCCCACCCCCAGGCATTTTCCTCCCTCATGAGGACACCTGCGCACCCT
>NW_007731458.1:55360-57431 GCF_000696425.1 Galeopterus variegatus | reverse complement strand
AAACCCCCCCCCCCCCCCGAATCCATGGCATTTTCCTCACTCATGAGGACACCTGCGCACCCTCCTGTGTGTACTTTCACTTTGCAATAAACCTTTATTGCTTGCATGGTCCTCTGTCTGTCCCTCTTCCTTTTCGTTTGCTGTATGGGTGCTCACCATGATGCAGACCCCTCTTGGCCCCATGAGATTTTTCTTCACAGTTTGACCAGGAACCTAGAACTGCTATCTGGTAACAGAATTATGCAATATCTCCATTTGCTAGAGGAAAAGAATTTGGGATAAAGTGGATCCAACCCAGGTCTTATCCAAAGTGAACATGTCAGGATGGCCTTGCTCCTTGCTGGCTCAGTTTTCAAGACATACCTATGACCCAGGCACTATGTTTGGTCTTCTGTGTGAAGTTCCTGCCTCTCTTGGCCTCTCCCTCTCTCTGGAAGAAAATCCTGACAGGAAGTGGAAGATGCTTACAGGGGCATCATGACTGGTGAAGATGTTAGGAGTTTTGGAATCAGGTAAGTTTGGGTTTAGTTCTTGGCTTTGAACTTCCTAATTGTGTAACATTGGGCAGTTTACCTCCCCATTCTGGGCCTTGATTTCTTCAAATTTAAAATGAGATGAATGATGGCTCCAGTGTAGGGTGGCTGAGAAGACAGACCCTCCATCAAGGCTGGCAATTACCATCATCAGAAAAGCAGCGGAAGTGAACAGAGGGCAGAGGGAGCTGGCATGATTTTCTCTTGCTTTTCCAGTCATACCCACATCAAGATGAACAGTCACTTCTGTCCATAGCTACTTCCAAGGCCTACTCAGGATCATATAAAATGTCATTGCCTGCTTGCTAGCCAGATCATATGGGATGCACAGGTGCCTGAGACCCAGTATGACCCAGGGGTCTCAGGCTAATCTCCAAAATGCAGCTGCTGTGCCCATACCCTACCTCTGGCCCTCTTGCTTTACAGTGTGACCTAGTGGTCTCATCTCCCTTTTCTGAGTCCTGTTTTCTGCCCCTAGAAGTACTCAGCATCCCCATCATACTGATTGTTGCAAACAAGTCCTCAAAGGAACCTGTCATGGGGTGAATGGAAAGGGTTAAGACATTCTCATCAACAACTCTGATTATTTACTTTTATTTTAAAGAGATCCCAGAAAGATTCTTGGCCCCAAACAATCTCATGTGCTCAGGAAATGTTATAGATGAGAGAGGCCTGAGAAGCTATCTAATTGAAGCATCTGATTATAGATAGGGAAACTGAGACCCACAGAGGCATCTGAGCATGCTCAAGGGCACAGCCAGCGAGTGGTGAGCCCAGGGTGCAAGCACCCTGGCTTCCAGTTCCCTGGACTCCACACTGAGGAAAAGGTAGTGGTCGGGCCTTACTATATATCCTCAACATTTCTAAGAACAAGGTGATTTTCTTTCAGGTCCCAGTTACTTTTCTCCATTGCTGAGAGAAGAGAGAGGAGTGAAGTCAGCCTCACCAAACAAATTCTGACCCAGTTTGAGTCCAAATACTAGATAATAGTCTAGCGCTTGGGGTTGTTTCTGAGAAAAGTTCTGCAGTGCTTTTCGTAGATATTATGCAGCACTTGCTGCATATTAATTATCAATTAAATATGAATCATCCGTGGGATGCTTTAGGCTCCTCAGGGATCATACCTTAGTTGCCTAGAAAAATACAGTAGGGGATTTCCTAACAGTGAACACAGTACCAACACAACAGCAGAAGTTTGTTTTTCTTTTTACTTTTTCCTTTCCCCAAATACAAGCCACTGTTTTTATTGATTTCAGCTGATTTAACTCAGCTACAGGTTCAAGAAACACAGATGCTTAGATGAGATTTTGGTATTAATGAGTATGCTGCAATTGGGGGTCTAAAATGGCATTTGGAACCCGGTGGGGGAGGGGGTGGAGAGGAAGATTTAACAACCTCAACTTTTTTTTTTTTTGAAGCTCTTACAACGAGAAAATGGAGGGGACACATCAGGGTGGGAGGGGGGAGAGGGAGGAGGGAGGGAGGTTTTGGTGATGGGACACAATAACTAACTACATTGTATATTGACAAAATAAAAA
>NW_007731458.1:53963-54880 GCF_000696425.1 Galeopterus variegatus | reverse complement strand
TAAAGATATACATGTGCTAAAATAAATATGTAAGAAGCTCATTAAATGGCAAATTAAATTAAACAAAAAAAATAAAAATAAAAATAAAAAAAATAAAATGGCATTTGGGGGCCCCCTGCTGTTAGTTAGCCACCCTGGGTTTGGACAAAAACGCTCTCTTATTTGGTCTGCATCGCCCCCTAGTGGTGAGATTCATTTTTGACAGCTAGGGCTGGATATTCCTGGGCCAAGCCCCAGGGTTATCCAGCAAGACCCTAAAGAAAAGGATACATCAGTTCAGGTAAATTTACTGTTATGCAGCCTAAGATACTGCGGAGGTCATACAAGAAGAGTAAGGGAGCAATCCTGCCTCCACCGGGTTTGTGTTCTGGCCTTCTGAACCCCCCCAGGAGAATACCTCGGTCTTATGGACTTCTCCACCATTCATTCATTCATTTCTTTGGCCAACTTTTATTGATCACCTTCTATGTTCCAGGCTCCATAATGGTTGCTGGGGTTACAAAAGTCAACAGAACAAACAACAGGCCTTATCCTTAGGGATTTTCCCACCTCAGATCCCTGCCTTTTGGCCTGCCCCTCAAACATTCCCACGTTCGCATACTCCTATAACATTCAGCTGATAGCTCATGACCAAGGCATAGCATGGCTAGAGTTTAAGATGTTTTCCTTCTATGAAGGTATTTAGTGTTTATTCAAGAGGAAAACGTAAAAGAGAGAAACCTCAGGGACTAAAAGGAATGTATTACTAATGGAATTTCAGGTATCGTGTTGTGTTTTGAGGGTGGGAGATTTGGAGCACACCACCCAAGCCTCTCCATGCTCTGCCTTTGTACATAACTGGTTCTGCCAGCTGTGTTTTGTCCCCAAGGTTGGCTGGGGGCATGCTGAGGGTAGTGGGACCTATGCACCTAACCCTG
>NW_007731458.1:51678-52730 GCF_000696425.1 Galeopterus variegatus | reverse complement strand
TTTGTCCCCAAGGTTGGCTGGGGGCATGCTGAGGGTAGTGGGACCTATGCACCTAACCCTGGAGTTCAAGACAGAGCTCTATTGGGTTTCTCCTTCTCATATAAAGAAAGAAAAAATCAAGTCCTGATTTATTTTTTCTTAGCTTTTATCCCTCAAGGGGTTTATAATCTTCTAAGAGGAGAGAGAAGTTATGCACATATGTAAAACAAGAAGGGAAGGATAAGGGGTAGAGAAGCTCTGTGGGTGAAGAGGCTACTGACAGCTGGTGGGATCAGGGGAGATTTCATGAGGAGGGGCATTTGACTTGTTGGATTATTATTTGGAAAAGTCAGGCCTTGCTGCTGTAGGCAGCTTGGTGATAGAAGAGGATGTTTGAACAGCAGTTGAGGGAATTAAGCTTAATCAGTGTTCCAGAACTAGGAGGTTTGAAGAAAGTGTTCTCAGGATGCTCTTGAGAATTGCAAATCTAATAAACCAGCATCCACTCAAAGTCCCCTGCTCCCCACTACCGTTCCTCCCCTGTGCTGGTGGGTTGGGTCACTGTGCTAAAGCTTCCTCTCCTAGCGGGCCTTTACTGCCAGCTGCTTCAGACAGAGTAGACCTATTAAAGCCCTGAGTTTCTAGAAAACTTGCATATGATGGCACAGTTGGCTTCACATCAAGTTTCTCCCAAGCCAGGTTTTCTCCTTCCCTAGACAGTTATCACTCTGCTTCATTTACCCACTGGCATGAATGAGCTTCTGTTTGGGAAAGCTAATGCTTCAGTTGCGGCTTCTATATTTTGAAGCTATGTTGGGTGCTAGGGTGCAGTCTTGTTGTTATGAATCTTGTACACCCTTTGGAAATTTGCAACAGTGGGACACCGGAAAGACTTGCAATTGGATTAATTCACATTTGAGGTTTGCATTTGAGGTTCTGGAAGGAACCACATTCAATTCAGTGAAAGGTAGCCCAGACTCCCATGCTGAAGAAAGAGCCTGCTGATATCTAGGATTTGTTTAGAGACCTCACTGCTGAGACAGATCACAAGGAGAAACCGGAGGGCAGCTTTT
>NW_007731458.1:45208-51118 GCF_000696425.1 Galeopterus variegatus | reverse complement strand
GATTTGTTTAGAGACCTCACTGCTGAGACAGATCACAAGGAGAAACCGGAGGGCAGCTTTTAACTATTGTGATCATGTTTAGCTCCCAGAGTCACCGTGCTAAGAGGTCCTGGTGCCCAGCTTGGATGCTTTTCCGCCTCCTGCCTCCAAAGGGTTCGCTGGCCATAGCTCTTTGGATCAGGCAGTAGAGTGGGAGTGTTATGATAGGGTCTGGTCACACAATGCCCTTCTTTCTGTCAATTTAGGTTTGGGAGCAGGGAGGACAGAAGGTACCACATAGGTCTTTGAGCCTAAGCCACATGTTCCAGACACTTTGGTGAGTGCTGAATTGGAGGGTGTAGGGCTCACAGAACCAATAGGCATGTCACTTGTGCATGCAAGCTCCCTTGAAAATGTCACGGAGGAGACAAGTGATTAGCATTCCTAGGTCCTTGGCCACCAGCTGTCAACATCTATTTGCTTCTAGTGCACTGTTGGTTGATTCTCTGCCTTGCTTAGGAACTCAGACCCTTAGCAAAGGCCTTTCATAATCTGTCCCCACCTGACCAGGCCACTTGAATCTTCTCTGCCACTGCTGCTGGCGATAGCACCCCCCAAGCTTCCCTGGACCTTTCCCTAGTGCCCTTTCGAATGCTGTTTCTTCTTCCTGGAATTTCGTTATTACTAATTTTGAATGGAAAAGTCCTTCCTTTCCCTCAAGATATAGCTGCAATATATCAGCTTTGGTAAAACTTCTCTAACAAATCCAACCTGATTTGGATTCCTCTCTCTGTAGTAATGCTACCATATTGTACAGAGTTTCATTTGTATACGTGGCTGTCCTCCCCTGGAGGTCAGGGACCCTGCCATAAGCATCTTTGTATCCTTAGGTCCTAGCATCGTGCCTGAGGTGTATTAGATGCTCAGTAAACACCTGTTGAATGATTGCGGGGTGTGTCTGTATGTGCAAGCACACCTGGGGCAATTTTGGGCTAAAGGACAGCACAGGCAAGGAGCTTTACCTAGGTCCCTGCCTCTTTGTCAATAGACTGCACCCCTGATACTTGTCGCCATGCTTCAAAATAAAAATTCGGGGAGCAGAAGCTGCCATCTGTGCATGCACCTTGGGGAAGACTGACTGCTCCCCAGGTGGCCCTGAGCAGAGGCTTAGCATTGAGAACTGTTCCTGGCTGCCGGCCTGCCTGCCCTACTCGCGGGTGAGAGCAACCAGTCACACCGTGCGGGCTGCGAGGCAGCACGTTTCCACCAGAGGCTGCTGCTGCCATTCTGTCGCTCACCTTGTCCTTTCCTTTCCTGATTCCCTAGTTCCCGGCCATCACCTGTAGCCTCCAGCTTCCGAGGGGCCAGGTGGTCACTTACTGACCTGCCAGGGAATTGGGGGTGGGGGTGGGGGTCGTTAGACTTGTAGATTTGTGATAATTTTTGTGTGTTTTTTTTTTTTTTTTTGGCAGGAAAGGGCCAAGTTCCAGCAGCATCTCGAATGTGAAAGGAAAGGGACCCCCTCTTCCACTTTCCACTGAGCACTCTCCTCACCCTGCAGAGGCTGTGAGGCTGGAGTTAGGCACGGCTGGTCTTGAAGTCACTGATCACCCAGGAGGATGTTCTCCTGGATATAAGTCACTCATGGCAGCTGCAATGCCTTGGGAAGGACCAAGAATTCTATCTGGGTTTGGAACCAATCTGAAGGAGATGAAAAATGCACAAACTGGCCCAGGGCACCTAGCTACCTGCACCTGAAAACCTCTGCATGTCCTCTTCAAGTGCCAGTGAGGGCTGCTTTGGTGGCTCGGGGCTACTTGCTGTCTCCTGCTGTCTGCCTCCCACCCCTTCTGCCCTGCGCCCTCCAGCCACTTCTGAGAGCCTCTGGTGTGGCTGTATTTCCTCCTAGCTGAAGGCCAGGCTTGTGGCATTGTGTTTTATTTTTCAGTGAGGGCAGCCCAGTGAACCCAGCATGCAGATCACTGTCCTTCTACTTGATCTGTCATCTCACTGTGCTGGGCCGTCCACTTCCAGCTCCAGACCATGCACATTCAATTCAGATCACCTACAGTGGAGGGCGCTCCCCTAGACAAGAACACAGGATGTATCTCTTGCTTTGTAAATCCAAACTACTGCCTGGCTTTCAAGATGCTTTATATTCTTTTCCCGTTTTCATATTCGACAACTGTATCTCTGTCCTCTGCTTTACCAACACAGCTGTCCCTTCACTGCTCCTGAAACTCCCAGCCCTGAAAAAAATCCCAGAGCCCCAAGCCCCAAAAGACAAAAACAAAACACACAAAAACATTCCAGACCCGTTTTTATGTTCTGGTCTAGACTCCTCCCTGTTTTCTTCTCTATCTCAATGCTACTCAACATCTGCATCAGAATTCAAGTCCCACCTCCCAGACAATGAGGATCCACACTGAGATCTTTCTTGAAGACTTTGGTCTGTACCAGACACACTGGCATGTAATTATGCTAGAGACACTGATGGTGAATTGTTTTATATGCACTTACCCAGTTGTTCAAGAGGCATTCACTGAGTGCTTATTATTTTGTTCCAGGAGTTGGGTTCATTTGTTCATCTGAGAGTCATCCCCAATATTTTTCTCTCAACCCAGGACCAGTCCATCAGTTGGGCTGAGAGGTGCTTCCTGAATGTGTGTTGTGCCTGGCCACTTCTCCACTTGTTCTGCCCACCTGCTCTGGCCTGGACTTCCAAAATTGCCTGCTGACTTGTCTTCCATTCAGGCCCCAGTGCAACCCGTTCTCCACACAAGAGTGATTTTTTAAAGGAATACATCAGATCATGTTGGTTAATCACCTTGGATAAAACCCTCCAGGGGTATTCTAGTGCACGTAGAATCAAATAGAAATAGAAATAGAAAATAAGATAGAAACCCCTACCATGGTTTAGAGGGCTGCAGGTCACTTGGCCCAAATTCTGTGCCCTGTCTTCAGATTCCCTCCCTGTCAGTCACCACCTCCAACTTCCTGGCCTTCCTTCTGTTGCTGGAACATGCCAGTTCATTCCAGCTTCTGCCCTTGCACTTGCTGTTTCTGTCTAGGATGCTGTTTCCAGATGTTTACGCCATTCCCTCTGTGACATGGATAAGGGTTTAGCTCTAGAGTCACCGACTTAGAGAAGCCTTCCATGACCATATTAGCAATCATTGCCACCTGGTCAATCTCTTTCTCTTTAGTTTGTTTGATTTTCTTTATGGCACTTGTCTTATTCATTCATTTATTTTATTGCTCCCCACCTTCACTTCCACTAGCATGTAAGTTCCAGGAGAGCCAGGGTCTTGTGCTGCCAGTGGCTGGCACCTGGATGACTCAATATGTGTTTAAGTAAAGGAATAAAAGAATGGTTAAATGATTGTGTGAATAAATGCATCCAAGATGAATAAACACAATTCCTGCCTTCAAACAGTTCACAGAATGCTTGTAAAGGAGAGAGACTAATAAACATTTCCAACTCAAGAAAACAAAAGCTATAATAGATATGTATAAAAACACTATTTGAACACAGATGAGGGAATAATTAAATTTGCCTCATATGAATGAGTCTTATCTTTTTGCCTACGTGGTAAGCTCCTTAAGGATAAACTGTTTCTTACACTTTTATTACATTGCTCACCGCAGTGGTTTCTAAACACTAGTCCCTGGACAAGCTGCAACAAGATGACCTGGGGATCTTAAAAGTAAATCACCAGTTTCTGATTCTGATTCTGCAGGTCTGAAGTGGAGCCGTCAGATCTGCCTGGATAATTCTGAAGCTCACTGGCTTGGGGGCCACTGTGCCACACTGTCCAGCACAGGGCTGGGCACATCATGAGGGCCCAGCCTGCCTGACAAACTGAATGAATCCATCTCTGTCTGGCTCCACTCTTTTCCTGACCAGCTCTAGCTGAGCACAGAGGAAATGACCATGCATGTCTGAGGTTCCTGCCAGTGGGGGGAATGTGAGAAGATGGCAGCAATCATTCCTTTTTCCCAGCATGATGGTTTTAGTGTCACTCATATCTCTTTGCAGGCATGGCTATTACCTGCCTTATGGGTCGTTTTATTTTTTTAACTGAACAGCACACAGGCATTCTCCTGTGAGTCCCATCCCTTGTGAACAGACTCACAGCAGCCTGGAGCAAGTGACGCCAGGGCTGCTCAGTTTCCCAGCTGTTAGGGGTGATGGCTCTGAGTTGAAGGGCACTTGGGAGTTTGCACGTGTGTGCTGATGGAAGGTAAATGTCTGCAACTGAGGCCACAATGGAGGGTTGCATTGACTTCCATAGGTTCTGACATTTATTCATTGGAGGCCGGTTGCCAGAGAGCCAAGGAAGGAAATGACCTCCCTCCAGAGCTGGGAAGCCTCTGCGGATCTTTGACCTGTCATGGTATCTTGACTTGTTATTGGGGAGGACCTTATTTGAGAATGGCTGGAAAGCCAGCAACTGACCAGCAGATCTCCTGAATGCTGGTGATTTCAGAATTTTTATGTAGAAAGAGCTTGGGGATGACAATAGTTTTTAGAAGGGTGAATTCAAAGCCTTCTTTAGAAATTATGTTTTATAGCAAGCACACTGTTTTTACTTGGATTGTATACTGGTAAGGGGTAGCCTAGGGGCCTGATAAAGACTACAGGGAGAGAACACCAGAGTCCCCCCACCACCCCATGCCACCTGCCCATGCATCTCATTAATGTCACCATGCTCTCAGGGGTTAATCTTGGATAACAAGTTCTCCCAAATCTCAGCTTCTTGCCTCCCTTATTTCTTCCTTTCTTCACTCTCTCTTACACTGGCTAAGATCATCACAAAAGCAACTCACTCACAGCTAGGCTTGTTTTTGGGTACTCCGGCTGCAGATGAACTAATGTCAGAACCTATGGAGATCAATGCAACCCTCTGCTGTGGCCTCAGATCCAGACATTTATCTTCCATTGGCACATATGTGCAAACTTCCACATGCCCTTCAACTCAGGGCCATCACCCCTGTAACTGGGAGACCAAGCAGTCCTGGGGTCGCTTGCTCCAGGCTGCAGTGAGTCTGTTCACAGGGGATGGGACTTACAGGAGAATGCCTGTATGCTGTTTGGTTGAAAAAATAAAATGACCCATAAGGCAGGTAATAACCATTCCTGCGAAGAGACTCTGCGTATATCACATAGTTTATATCAACTACTTGGAGTGAAGAAGTAGGGAGGGGGTTTCAGAACAGGTGGTATTGTCCAGTGACCATGGATTAAGGGCCACATGTTTTATTAGAGGGAATGCCTCAGTCCTGCACCAGAGGGACTCTGATTTCCTCTTCCTCTATAGCACGAGTTAGCGAGAGCTGATGATTGACCTTGCAGACCATGATACAGGAGAAACAGCAGATTAGAACGGAGCAGAGGTCGCTATGGGCAGGTGTAATGACAGTGGGAAAAAGAGGGAGAAGGGGAGAGGCTGACTCTCAGTTAGGAATGCACTGAGCTCAGCATGCAGGCAGAGGAGGCAGCATTTTGCCAGGCACCCACGTACTGCGTGGAGGGCGTGGGGGCCCAGGAACCAGAACACCAGGTTCACACTCATTCTACCACTAACTCCCCTGGTGCCCATGGACAAGTCTGTTACACCTCTCTGGGACTCGGTTTCCTCATCTGTAAAATGGCATTCAATGGAGGGCGTGGGGGCCCAGGAACCAGAACACCAGGTTCACACTCATTCTACCACTAACTCCCCTGGTGGCCATGGACAAGTCTGTTACACCTCTCTGGGACTCGGTTTCCTCATCTGTAAAATGGCATTCATAACAACCCCAAATACCTCTGGAACAAGTGTCAGCCTGCTGTTTTCTCGTTTTTACTTATCCATCCTTTTGTTTACTCATCTGATACAAAAACAACAAACTTCTTTGTTGCAAAAATAGCAACTTGCAAAAAAAAAA
>NW_007731458.1:43559-44371 GCF_000696425.1 Galeopterus variegatus | reverse complement strand
AAAAAAAAAATTAGATTAGGTACCAAAGGCAACTGCAAAATAGTTCTTACAGGTTCCTTCATCAGTTGGTGCAAATTCGTCTTGTTCTTCCATCTGTATGCATTTCTGTTTCTCTACTCTACCTTGGTTCCCCTCCCTCAGATTTTCATCAATTTGAGCATTAGCTACATTAACTAAACAGGGTTGGCCTTCTCCTCATCTCTATCTCTTTTCCTGGTTAGACTTTGTGTCTTTGGTCCACCATGTCTAGCTTTGGTCATTTTTGGAGCTAGGTAAGTTGTCCTATGTCCACAGGGCGCTGGTAAGGGGGTAACTCCTCCCTGTTTTGGAAGGACAGAGTCCCATGATAGAAATTCTCCTAGATCCAGAATTGGGAGTCCTAGGATTGAGATCAGTTGTTTGATCTTTTATTCCACTCCTTTGGGTCTCAGACTTCTCTGTAGCATGAGGCAGCTGAATTAGCTAAACTCTCAGGTTTTTTTCCAGCCCAGAGGCATTCAGATTCTGAGATTCTGTGCTTAGTCGTGGTTTGTGTTAATATTTGCTTACGATGTGACTTAAAGTTCCGTCCTTGTTTTCGTGGATGGGTTCTCCGACCTTTTTGAGACACAGATTCCTCCTCCAACCCCTTAAGTGCGGGCCCAGAGGAGAGGGGCCATTTCCTTCTCAGGGTGCTCATTTATCCAACTCTGTGTGTGGCTGCAGCCTGGAAAAACACAGAAGAGTTGTTACCCTAAAGGACCTAAGGGTGTGAAGCTTTAGCCATTTTTTTAATCAAGAAGATAGGCTGAAGTTAGCTTCAATTTGGGGCT
>NW_007731458.1:41369-42091 GCF_000696425.1 Galeopterus variegatus | reverse complement strand
AAAAAAGGAAAAAAAAAAAAAAAAAAAAAAGACTTCCCCAGAGAATTAGCAGCAAAGCAGCAATTTAGTTCAAGCACCAGGTTCAAGTGCTGGTCCCCACTGGAAGCTCCCCCATTTTAGAAGTAAGCAAAGAGGCTGGCTGGTTAGCTCAGTTGGTTAGAGCACAACCTTGTAATACCAAGGTCATGGGTTCAGATCCCCAAACTGGCCAGATGCCAAAAAGAAAAAAAAAAGAAGTAAGCAAAGGACAACAAATTAGTTCCAGTGCAGAGGTTAAGTGGTAGGAATAGCAAATGGTCCAACACAGACCTGAAAGAGAAAACAAAACACCCACAGATCAGAGACAAAGTTCTGGTATTCACCAGTAAAGGTCTAACACCACCAAAGAACACCTATAAAACCTAGAAGGACCAGAAGATCCCTGGATTCTCAAGCCAGGGTGGGGAGAGAGCTGAGGGCCTCAGCCATACCTCCCCAATGTACACATCCAGACCAGCAATAACTGAGCCTGTGATGGAAGCCCCCAGGGCTCCTGAGCTGGGCAGGGGGGAGCTGAGGGCCTCAGCCACATCCCCCAACATAGGTATCCAGCCCAGCAATGACCCCAGGCCGTCACCAGAAGTGCCCTGGGCTCCCAAGCCAGGGTCCTCAGCCACACTCCCCAATATCTGCATCCAGCCCAGCCACGATCACCAGGCCCCCACTGGAAGTGTCCCAGGCTC
>NW_007731458.1:30494-41332 GCF_000696425.1 Galeopterus variegatus | reverse complement strand
ACCTCACAAGACCCAGAAGTGCTTACAAGGTCAACAATTAAAACCTAAGCTGCACAGAAAGACTTCCCCAGTGGGCCGGCCCGGTGGCGCACTGGAGAGTGCACCACTTGGGAGTGTGGCGGTGCTCCCGCTGAGGGTTTGGATCCCATGTGGAGGCCATTCCTGCTCACTGGCTGAGCGCGGTACGGGCGCAACACTGAGGGTTGCGATCCCGTTACTGGTCAGTAAAAAAAAGACAAAAAGGGAAAAAAAAAAAAAAAAAAAAGGAAGTGCCCTGGGCTCCCGAGCCAGGGTCCTCAGCCACACTCCCCAATATCTGCATCCAGCCCAGCCACGATCACCAGGCCCCCACTGGAAGTGTCCCAGGCTCTTCTGCTGGAATGAGGGGGGTGCCACAAGCCTCAACCTCGCCCCCCTACCCCTATTTCCCTGTCCCCCACCTATCCCCCAATCCTCTCTCCTCTTCCACCCCAAGTGCTCCACACCAACATCTTAGAATGTAAAAAATAATAATAAATTTAAAAAAATAAAAAAATAATACAATAAAAATAAATAAATAAAATTTTACTTTAAAAAAAAAGTATAAAGACAGTACATGACCTGACAAAAATAAACTCCAGCAGTATCTGGTGGCATAAAATGAAAAGTAAGGATGTCCTTTAACCCCACTCCCAGTGCTGCTTCCTAAGGAATCCTCCTGGAAGAGTTCCTTATGTATCTGCTGAGGAATTTTCTGTGCACAGTCTCACATTCATACATATCCTTGTATCAGCTTATCTTACTCTGCACATAAGTACACACACACGTGGGGCTGTTTTATAAAATTTGCATCTTGCTTTTTGCTTTTAATGAGCTATGTTGGAGATTTTCCATACTAGCACATATGGCTCTGTCCCGTTCTTTATAAGGGGAGAGGAGGTTAGTCCCAACAAGCAGTGGACACCCAGCTTACTTCTGCCACAAACAACACCTCTTCAGAGAACCTTTTGCTCAGTGTTTTCTAAAGTATAAAGTTTGATCCGTGGAACACAAGGCTTTAGAGACAGGAAAACAGGCTCAGAGGTAAGTAGACATGGAAACCACTGCATTTCAGATTTCCCATCTAATTGCCTATTAAAGGCTCCCGGAATTCTCTCAGTAAGGAGACCTGGAAACATGCCTTCATGCAATGCTTCCCAAACTTGTTTTGATGATTTCACTGCTGAAAACTCTCCCCCCTCCCTTACTTTTGTCTGAATATAAGTGCATACTACTGTTCTGCTGGGAAGATACGGTAGTGTTCTCGGGCAGACGTCGTGGAAATGCTGCCCCACTCTGCAGTTGAGGAGCCTGAGTTTCAGAGATGGGAGTTGCTTGCACAAAATCATAGCACTAATAATTAGTGCCAGAAACCAGAATAGAACCCAAGGCCTGCCTGTACTTTTTCCACCACAGGAAGAACTACCTTCTGCTTATGGAAGCTCCTTGCCGGGCTGTGAAATTTTGCACCAAATTTCAAAGAGTTTGGCAAGAAAGCTGTGGATCATGAAATATACCTGATATGATCTAGGTTAGAAAATTAGTTTGAAGTGTGTAGTTACTTTAACAAGAACAGTTTGCTGAATTAATTGGTCTGGAACTAGGTTCATGTCATTTTTGTAATGCCACAATGTCTGTTTTGGCAGTCATTGCCTGATGAGCTGAAATCCCATCACAATACTGTTGCCTTGACTGACAGGAGGGGCACAGGGTGCTGGGGGGTAGATCACATTGGGAAGGAACTATTTGACTTTCTCTTTCAAAGCCACCCAAAAAATTGAGATAGGGGAGGCATTTGGGGCCTGAGACTAAGATGTAAAAGACAATGAGTCCTTGGGCAATTTGGAAAGCTTGGAAAGCTTTTTAGAACAAACTCTTAACCCCACTCAAGGAAACTTTGTGCAGACTAGATCTAAGGTGCCCCGGGTTGAGTTGAGGAAGGAAAGAAGATCATTTGTGGACCTTGTTTTACTTAAAACATCACCACCGTTTAAAGCAGTTCTTATGCCCATTTTACAGAAAAGGTAATTGAGGACACAAGAGATGAAATGATTTCCCTATTGTCACAATGAGCCACAACTGTTCACACGGCATTGAGTGAAGACCAGGCCTGAGCCTAGTTCAGTCTTGCCCCGCCCTTCCGAGCTGTGTGACGTCAGTGTACTCAACCTTTCTGTGCTGAAGTTTCCTCAGCTGTCAGATAAAAATAATGAAATTGACCTCCTCATGTTTGAATTTATTTAAACAGCGTAGGTGAGCATGTCTATCCCAGTCCTGGCATAGGTTCTGATCCATTCATTACCTTCGCCATGCTGGGTTACGTTTCTGATCTCCTTTGCAGTTTTACTTCAAGAATGTGCCACTTATCTGGCATATCAAATGCTGCTGTGGATCCTGGTTGGCTTTTGCTGCCTATATGTTGGGTGGCCCAGGTCCAAGGATAACTATTTGCTGCATAAAGGGCCTCACACATAGTAGGTACTCCATAAACATTTGCTGCATGATTGTATAACTGCTCTTTCTCCTCCATCACTAGCGCTTGGCTTTTTTTCTCAAACTGCCTGTATATTGCCTGGCCCCAGGAACTTAGCTGGCATCCAAGGACAGTGAGGTGACCCCCAAATCATCCACCTGCTATTGTTACCCTTGTGGCTAGGACAATAGCTGTCCCCTGTGTCTGCTCTGAGGTTTCACCCTTAGGGGCTCCAGCTCTTTCTTGGTCTTACATTTTAGGGGTTGGCACCTAGTGAGGTCACTTGGCATCCCCTTCCAGGGATTGTGGAACTCACTGCCCTTATAATTTCTCCCATCTTTTTCCTGTATTGATAGCTGTGTGATGCCGGGTTGCCATGACAACTGATTGATTAGCATCCAATTCCCGGACCGAGAAACATGCAGCCATAAAGAATTACAAATGATGCCTGATTGTCTGCTGCCAATAGCCTGATTGCTGCCATTTTCTGGCAGGTAACTCAGTCCTAACAGGAAACCCTGTGCTGTGCAATTATTGCGACGTGATTGATGCATCTCTATAGTTACAATCGGCAGTGTTTCCAACTCAGGAGATTTTTTTTTTTAAAGGAAAAAACTCCCCTTTTCAGGTGGAAATGCTTAAAAATGTGGAAGGATGAAGTGTGGAGTGGGGGAGGGAAGTGTGGCTGGCATGGGAGGTGAGCGTGGACTGAGAGAGAACCCAGCTGGGGTGTCAGGGGAGTGACGGGAGAGGGGGTGGCATGTGGTTGGGGATGGGGAAAAAGGGTTGATCGCTGCCTGTGTTCCACCACCCCTCCAGCTCTGAACTTCACAGCACACTAAGGGGTGGTTCAGAAGTCACTTCCAAATGAGAGGCCTGAAAAATAAGGGGGAGGAGCAATGCAGCATGGAAACAAAAAAATACACAGGACACAGGTGCTGTGCTGCTCAGGCCAATTACTGGAGCAGCTCTCCAGGGCTAAAGTCATTTGCGATGGCCAAAGAGCAAGCACCTGGGCCTGGAAGGAGAGTCTGGGAAAGAGGCCATTGCACCAGGTGGAAGGGGGTTTGAGAGTGAGCCGGCCTGGGGGATCCAGCGGTTTTGAGGCTGGTGCTCAGGGGCATTGGTACAACAGACTTTCATTTGACCCAGGGACAAAGTGCCTCCACTGGGTATTGAATATTTCTTGGTTTGGTAAAGAAAGATAAAGAGAATGCATATATTTGTGATTGTTGGGCCTAGACTTCAAGAAGGTAGTCTTTACCTTGTCAAAGTTGGCAGTTACTGGGAAGGTTGCATCTCCAAGTATGTTTCACATCATGTCCCCAGTTCACTGATACCCAAGTCATCATGCTACTAGTAATTCTTCCCCTTGGGTTGAAGATGGCCTTCTTTCTGCAGTCTTCTTTAAAAGGCAAGTGCTGCTAGAGCTATTTCTATATAGTCACTTAAACCTAAATGAGAAGGTGCTTTTGTACTCATCTTACAATTACCAGAACCCTTCCTATCCTACGATTTAAATATTTTTATTTTGAATTCATTTATTCTTACTCCTTGAGAATAGGTGTTACTGGACAGCCGTTCTGGGTTCTTATGCAAACCTTGAAGAAAAATCTTTTGCAGGACCCAGAGGAGCTTGCATCATGGCAAACACCCATATGGTGAAAGGAAAGGAAGAGGGACAGACAGGTAAAACATTCAAACAATAGGGCTTTATTGCAAAGCAAAAGTACGTGCAGGAGAGTGCATGGGACTCTTCACAAGGGAGGAACACACTGTGGATTCTAAAGGGAAGGGTTTTATATGTTGTTCTGGGATGGAGGTGTTCCTCTGTCCTAACTAAGGAGAGGAAAATTTGGCCATGAGGGAGGATCTAGGGTAGTTAAGGCCTAACAGGCTGATACAAGGTTGCATCACCTTCCTGTCAAGCGTCCCTGAGTTTCTGAAGTTTGTGGTCATGTGCAGCGGGGTCACTTTTCCCTGAACTTTGCCCTTCTTGGTCTAGTATACACTTTTGTTCTTTCTAGTGTGCAGGCACTGTGGTTTTTGTGGTTTTAAGTCTCCATTCAAAAACTGCAAAGTTCCAGGTGTCGCATGCTGATTGGTAGGGTGGTTAAGCTGTCGTCAGCTCATTATGGGTTTGTTAACTGCAAACAAGGAGGTGGCTGCTGTTGATCCAGTTTGAATATTCATGAGCAGCCTCCCTGGGCCATGTCCCTATTCTGTCCTGCCTCATAGGGACTAAGTCATTAGTTCTAGCATAAAATAAGTGATCGTTGCATGAATGAATGAATGCAAAGATGGTTACAATGATGGTGCAGCCTCAAAATACATGTGGTGGGAATTAGGTACTGTAGAGTATAATGGAGGTGGGGTCACAGCTAAGGTGGGAACCACTAAAGACCAGTTCTAGTCATGTAAAAGGAGGCCTGGATCTGGCCTACTTCCAAAGGAAGCCTGGGTATAAAACAGAATTAGAAATGCAGGCAGGCCAATATCTTTGGTGTTTGACATTGTTAGTCATTCCTCAAGGGTACTTTGGCAAAGGAGAGGCCCTGTGGACAAGTGCCTTTCATCCTGGCCATTGATCCATATTACTTGCCTACAATATGGATCTGCCTACCAAAAAAAAAAAAAATGTTAGCATCTATAAGTTGACACCAATAGTCCAATATTCTTTTCAAAGGAAGAAAAATGGGTTAAACTTTTAAATTTACTCTTTGTCTTCTCATTATACTGTAAGTATACCAAGGGCAGGATCTGTGTCTCTTCTCTGCTTGTAGTTAGTGCCTGGCACAGAGAAAGCTCTTAATATATTATTGTTGAATTTAACAAACAAATTAGGATTACACTCAACCCTTCTGGGCTGGGGAGTATGAATTGAGGAGGAATAGTAAAAATAAACGTGGGCAATTATTTGGGCAAATGGAAAATATCTGCGGGTTAAGAGAAACAGGATGCACACGATCCTAAGTTCAATTAGCAACTTCACAACTTATCAGCCGTGAAACTTAGGTAGGTTATTGGACCTTAGTTTCTCCACCTGTATAATGGGTGATAATAACAGCATTTATTTCACAGGGTATTTAGAAAGATGAATTAAAAGAATGCATGTAAAGCACATGGCACATAGTAAGAATTCAGTAAATGTTAAGTGCTATTTTTATAATGTTTAATTCCTGGCCTAGAAGTTGAATGTTTTTTTCTTAAAATGTGCAAAAACAATTTAAGCCATCTGTTGAAGAGGTAACACAGCTTACATTGGTACAATGACGGCCACTCTTCTTTTGATTTAACTGAAATACCTCTTGCTAATGTCTTGCTTGTTGTTGAATAGCAGCTACAAAATACTTGTTATGGCCCCAAAGTAAATATAAACCTGTTTATATCTAGAAGATCAACTATATCCACATTTGTGGTACCATTTAAGGCCATTCAAAACCATCAAGATCTGTGTCCCTGACTTCAGATGTAGACAGATAAAAGCCGGTTCCCATGGGAACTATTTTTGCTTTCTCCTCCATCTACTTAAAATCCATTTACTCAAACCTGAATGGTTTACATGCAGCTTCCAGTGAGTTCTTCATTTTGTTTACCAAGCTCAGTGCAAGCACAGGTAACTCACCATCTGCAACATCAGTCAACTCTGTCAAGCAAGTGCACGCCGGAGTTTGCTGGGACGAATTCTTTGTTTATTTGGTTCATTTGGATTTCAGACTAGAAAAGATCAGTGTCCACAGAGCATTCTATGCAACTTGTAGTATCTAACATTCTGCAGACAGTCTTTTTGAGAACCAACAGTTTCGTGAACTTTCTGGGAAAAGAAATAGTTAAGAGAAGGATTCCAAGATAGTGACATAAGCCGCTTTTCTTCTCCTATATTTGAGGGCAAAGAACTTTGTTTTGAATCAGCCGTTCGATTCCACCATGTCTGAATGGTCCTGTTCAGTGCCTTGCTGTGTGATCCACGCAGACACTGTGTTCTCCTGATTTTCCTGCAGAGTTCCTGCTTTCTTTAGTCCCTCCTTAGAGAATGAGGTAGAGGAGCTCTCAACTCAATCTCTGCTGTTTTCTAGCGCTGGATAATTGATATCTGGATGGTTTCCTGTTGTTGGGAAGAGAGTTCTCTTCTCACTTACCTTTTCCAGGCCCCCAGAGGGCTGGGCAGATGCTCCTGTGGCCTAGGCTGGAGAGCTCTGGTGGGCTCCAGGAGCCTTGAAGCTTTCCCAATGCTTTGTCCCTTTCTGCTCACTGCACTGGTAGATGGCAACAGACACCTAGGCCTCTCTGGCAAGCTTTGGGGTCTGCACATGGTGTGGGTTCTCCCTTTTGCCAGGTTCCTGCTGCCTGCTCTGCTTGGAGGAGACAGATAAGGGCAGGGAGGGCAAGGATGCCCTTGCCAGCTGGCAGGCTGGACCAGTGACCTGATGGTGGCTGAGTGAGCTGCAGTCTTTCAGGCTGGATTTGCCCTGGCACAAGTAGGTGGAGGGAATAGCCAGATCTTGGCAAATGGCAAGCAAGCCCAGATGGAGAGGAAAACTTGAGAGGTTAATAGACTTGGGGCAGGCTTCTTTGAAGGGTACCAGGGAATCACATCAATATGTCTTCCAAGCTCTTTGGGAGACACTCCAGGGAAGGAATGGCACCAACAGTGTAGGAGATTTCCCTTTTCTCTGCATCCTTGCTAGCATTTGTTATTTTTCTGTCTTGATGATAGCCATTCTAACTGAAGAAAGATGATAACTCATTGTGGTTTTAATTTGCATTTCACTGATGAGTAGTGATGCTGAGCATTTTTTCACGTGCCTGTTGGCTGTTACTATGTCTTTTTTATTTTTTATTTTTTTTTAATTAATTTATTTTTTTTGTCTTTTGTCTTTTTCCATGTCCGGCAACGGATCGCAACCCTCACTGTCGCCCCCGCACCGGACCGGGGACCGGCAACGGGACCGCAACCCTCAGTGTCGCTCCCGCGCCTCGCTCAGCCAGCGAGCGGGAACCGGTCTGTATGTGGGATCCGAACCCTCGGGCGGGAGCGCCGCCGCGCCTCGTCTACCCTCTCCTCCCAGCCTCTGGTAACCATTATTCTATTCTCTACTTCTATGAGAATCACTTTTATTTATTTATTTTTTAGATTCTACATGTGAGTGAGATCATGGGGTATTTATCTTTCTTTACCTGGCTTACTTCACTTAACGTGATGGTCTCCAGTTGCATCCATGTTTCTGCAAATGACAGGATTCCATTTTTTTTTATATAGCTGAATAGTATTACATTGTGTATATATACCCCAGTATTTTTTTTACCCATTCATCCATGGATGGGCATTTAGGTTGATTCCATCTCTTGGATATAGCAAATACTGTTGCAATAAGCATGGTAGTGCAGGTGCCTTTTCGATATATTGATTTCATTTCCTTTGGGTATACACCCAACAGTGGGATTGCTGAGTTATAGGGTAGATCCATTTTTAGTTCTCTGAGGAACCCCCATACCATTTTCCACAGTAGCCGTACAGTTTATGTTCCCGTCAACAGTGTAGGAGATTTCCCTTTTCTCTGCATCCTTGCTAGCATTTGTTATTTTTCTGTCTTGATGATAGCCATTCTAACTGGAGAAAGATGATAACTCATTGTGGTTTTAATTTGCATTTCACTGATGAGTAGTGATGCTGAGCATTTTTTCACGTGCCTGTTGGCTGTTACTATGTCTTTTTTATTTTTTATTTTTTTTTAATTAATTTATTTTTTTTGTCTTTTGTCTTTTTCCATGTCCGGCAACGGATCGCAACCCTCACTGTCGCCCCCGCACCGGACCGGGGACCGGCAACGGGACCGCAACCCTCAGTGTCGCTCCCGCGCCTCGCTCAGCCAGCGAGCGGGAACCGGTCTGTATGTGGGATCCGAACCCTCGGGCGGGAGCGCCGCCGCGCCTCCCAAGCGGCGCACTTATCCAGTGCGCCACCGGGCCGGCCCTCTATGTCTTTTTTAAAGAAATGTCTTTTCGGGTCTTTTGTCCATTTTTTTTTTTTTGTCCATTTTTAAATTGGGTTATTTGTTTTTTTTGCTGTTGAGTTGTTTGAGTTCTTTATATATTCTGAATATTAGTCCCTTGTCTGATGCGTAGTTTGCAAAGACTCTATCCCATTCTGAGTTCCTTATATATTCTGAATATTAGTCCCTTGTCTGATGCGTAGTTTGCAAAGACTCTATCCCATTCTTTAGGTTGTTTCATTTTGTTGACTGTGTCCTTTGCTGTGCAGAAGCTTTTTAGTTTAATGTAGTCCCATTTGTCTATTTATTTGCCTGTGCCTTTTCAGTCTTGTTCAAAAATATGCTGCCCACTCCTATGTTGTGTAAAGTTTCCCCTACATTTTCTTCTAGTACTCTCATAGTTTGGGGTCTTAAATTTAGGTTTTTAATTCATTTGAGTTGATTTTTGTGTACAGTGAGAGATAGGGGTCTAGTTACAATCTTCTGCATGTGGATATCCAGTTTTCACAGCATCATTTATTGAAAAGGCTGTCCTTTCCCCAGCATGTATTTTTGAAACTTTGTTGAAAATCAGTTGGCTGTAGATGTGCAGATTTATTTCTGTGTTTTCTGTTCTGTTCTGTTGGTCTATGTGTCTATTTTTGTGTCAGTACCATGCTGTTTTGGTTACTATAGCTTTATATTGTATTTTGAAGTCAGGTAGTGTGATGCCTCCTATTTTGTTCACTTTGTTTAAGATTGCTTTAACTATATGAGGTCTTTTGTGGCTCCATACAAATTTTAAGAGTGTTTTTTTTCTATTTCTGTGAAGAATGTCATTAGAATTTTAATAGGGATTGCATTGAATATGTAGATTGCTGTGGGCAATATGGATGTTTTGATGATATTAATTCTTCCAGCCCATGAACAAGGGATATCTTTTTATTTATTTGTGTTGTCTTCAATTTCTTTCACCAATGTTTCATAGTTTTTGTTGTAGAGGTCTTTCACCTCCTTGATTAAATGTACTGCTAGGTATTTCATTTTTGGGTTAGTTATTATAGATGGGTTTACTTTCTTGATTTCTTTTTCAGATACTTTGTTTTGGTGTATAGGAAAACTATTGATTGTCTGTTGATTTTGTTCTAGTAATTTTTTTGGGAGGTCTTTAGGGTTTTCTATGTATAGAATCATGTCGTCTGCCAATAGAAGTAGTTTGACTTCCTCCTTTCTGATTTGGATGACCTTTACTGCTTTCTCTTACTTTATTTCACTGGCTAGAACTTCCAGTGCTATGTTAAGAAAGAGTGGGGAAAGTAGGTAACCTTGTCTTGTCCTAGATCTTAGAGGAAAAGCCTTCAACTTTTGTCCATTCAGTATGATATTAGGTGTATGTTTGTTGTATATGGGCTTTATTGTGTTGAGGTAAATTTCTTCTATACCTAAATTGTTGAGTGTTTCTATTATGAAGTGATACTGGATTTTATCATATGCTTTTTCTGCATCTATTGAAATGATCATATGGATTTTTTCCCCTTCATTCTGTTGATGTGATGTATCACATTTATTGGTTTGCATGTGTTGAACCATCTTTGGATCCCTGGGATGAATCCCACTTGATCATGGTGAATCATCTTTATAATGGATTTTTCCAACTCTGTTCATTAGGGATATTGGCCTGTAGTTTTCTTTTTTTGTTGTGTCTTTTTCTAGTTTTAGTATGAGGGTAATGCTGGCCTCGTAGAATGAGTTTGGAAGCATTCCTTCCTCTTTAATTTTTCAGAAGAGTTTGAGAAGAATTGGTATTAGTTCTTTAAATGTTTGATAGAATTCAACTGCGAAGCCATCTGGTCCTGGGGTTTTCTTTGTTGGAAGTCTTTTTATTACTCCATCAATCTCATTACTTGTTATTGGTCTTTTTAGGTTTTCTAATTCTTCATGATTCAGCTTTGGTAAGTTGTATGTGTCCAGGAAGTTATCCATTATATTCTAGGTTTTCCAGTTTGTTAGTGTATAGTTGTTCCTAATAATCTCTTATTATTTGTATTTCTGTGGTATCCGTTGTAATGTGCCCTTTTTCATTTCTGATTTTATTTGTTTGGATCTTCTCTCTTTTTTCTTCATTAGTCTAGCTAAAGGTTTAACAATTTTGTTTATCTTTTCCAAGACCAACTGTTTGTTTCATCAGTCTTTTGTATTGTTTTTTTTTTGTCTTTTTTCGTGTCTGGCAACGGATCGCAACCCTCAGTGTCGCGCCCGTACCGGACTGGGACCAGCAATGGGATCGCAACCCTCGGTGTTGCTCCCACACCTCGCTCAGCCAGTGAGCGGGAACCGGTCTGTATGTGGGATCCGAACCCTCGGTGGGAGCGCCA
>NW_007731458.1:26808-29494 GCF_000696425.1 Galeopterus variegatus | reverse complement strand
GAACCCTCGGTGGGAGCGCCACCGCGCTCCCAAGCGGCGCACTGTAGCACTGCGCCACCGGGCCGGCCCTGTATTGTTTTTTAAATCTCTAGTTCATATATTTCTTTTTTATGTCTCTCCTTCTACTGATTTTGGGTTTGTTTTTTTCTTATTTTTCTAGTTCCTTGAGGTGTAGTGTTAGATTGTTTATTTGAAGTCTTTCTTTTCTGATGTAGGCATTTATTGCTATAAACTTGCCTCCTAGAATTGCTTTGGCTGTATCCCACAGGTTTTAATATGATGTGTTATCATTTGTCTCCAGGAAGTTTTTAATTTCCTTTTTTATTTTTTATGTGACCCATTCATTGTTTAGAAGCATGCTGTTTAATTTCCATGTATTTGTACAGTTTCTAATGTCCTTTCTGTATTGATTTCTAGTTTTACTCCATTGTTGTTGGACAAGACTTTTGGAATGATTTTAATTTTTTAAAATTTGTTGAGACTTGTTTTGTGACCTGTTTTAGTCTGTTTTGTGTTGCTATAACAGAAATACCTGAGACTGGGTAATTTATAAAGGAAAGAGTTTTATTTTGCTTATGAATCTGTGACAGCTGCATCTGGCATGGGCCTCAGGCTGCTTCTACTCATGGCAGAAAAGTGGCAGGGAGCTGGTGGGTACAAGCAGATCACATGGCGAGAGAGGAAGCAAGAGAGAGAGAGAGAGAGAAGGTGCCAGGGTCCTTTAAACAATCAGGTCTCGTGGGAACTAATAGAGCAAGAACTCACTCACTACCCCTCCTTCCCCAGGGAGAGCATTAATCCATTCATGAGGGATCTGCCCCCATGACTCAGTCAAATTTCCACATGAGTTTTGGAAGGGACAACACATCCAAAGTCCATCATGACCTAACATATTGTCTATTCTATAGAATGTTTCATATGCTGCTGAGAAAAATGTGTATTCTGCAGCTGTTGTTTGAAATATTATACAAATGTCTGTTAGTTCTAATCAGTCTAGAGTGGAGATTAACTCTGATGTTTCTTTGTTAACTGCCTGTCTGCATGATCTGTCCTTTGCTGAGTGAGGTATTGAAGTCCCAAACTATTACTGTGTTGAAGTCTATTTCTCTCATTAACTCTGGTAGTATTTGCATTATTCATCTGGGTGCTCCAGTGTTGAGTGCATATGTATTTAGAATTATTATATCCTCTTGTTGACCTGATCTCTTTATTATTATATAATGATTTTTCTTATCTTTTTTTACTTTCCTTGTCTTAAAGTCTATTTTGTATGATATAAGTATAGCTACTTCTGCTCTTTTTTGATTTCCATTTGCATGAAATAACTTTTACCATCTCCTTACTTTCAGTTGTTGTGTGACCTTATAGGTGAGGTGAATTTTTTGTAGGCAGCATATTGTTGGTTCTTGTTTTATAATCCATTCAGCCACTTGGTGTCTTTTAATTGGGGAATTTTTTTTTTTGTCTTTTTTGTGACCGGCAAGGGGACCACAACCCTTGGTGTGGTGTCGCCTGCACTGTGCTCAGCCAGTGAGTGCACCGGCCAGTCCTATATAGGATCCGAACCCGCGGCCAGAGCGTCGCTGTGCTCCCAGTGCCACACTCTCCTGAGTGCACCACGGGGCCGGCCCTTAATTGGGGAATTTTATCCATTAACATTTAGAGTTGTTATTAATATACAGGGACTTGTTACTGCCTTTTTGTTACCTTTTCTCTGGTGGTTTCATAGATCTTTTTTTCCTTTTCTCATCTTACTGTCTTCCTTTGTGATTAAGTGGTTTGTTTTTCTCTTTTTTTTCTAGTAGTACATTTTGATTTCTTGATATTATTTTTAGTATGTCTGTTACAGGTTTTTGTATTATGGTTCCATGAAATTTACAAAACCCATTATAGTTATAACAGATTATTTTAAACTAATAACAACTTAATTTTGATCACTAAGAAATAACAAAAACTAAAGCTAACTCTTTGACTTCAGCTTACTGCCACCCCACTTTTTGACATTTTGTTGTTTCAAGTTACATTTTATAATATTGCCTATCTCCTATAGAGTTGTTGAGTTTATTATTATCTTCTTGGGTTTGTCCTTTAGTCTGAATAGTAAGAATATAAGTGGTTTATTCATCACCCTTGCAACATGGGAGTATTCTGAGATTGTGTATTTACTAGTGAGTTTGGTACCTTCATACGTTTTCTTGCTGCACTTCAGCATCATTTTCTTTCAGTTTGAAAAACTCCCTTTAATATTTCTTGTAAAGCAAGTCTAGGTTTATGGATCACCATAGCTTTTCTTGTCTGGGAAAGACTCTATTTCTTCTTCATATTTGAAGACTAGTTTTGCTAGATACAGAACTATTGACTGACAGTCTTTTTTCTTCATCATTTTGAATATATCATCCCACTCTCTCCTGGCCTGTAAGATTTCTACTGAGAAATCTGCCAAAAGCCATATTATGACTCCGTTGAAAGTTATGTGTTTCTTTTCTCTTGCTGCTTTTGGTTTTTGATAATTGTTTTTGGATAATTTGATTACGATGTGCCTTGGGTCTTTCTCACCAGACTGAATTTGACTGGTGACCTCTGAGCTTCCTGTACCCAAATGCTGTCATATTTCTCCATACTTGAAAAATTTTTAGTTATATTTTCTTTAAATGTGCTTTCTAGGTCTCTTCCCTTTTTGTTTCCT
>NW_007731458.1:25009-26075 GCF_000696425.1 Galeopterus variegatus | reverse complement strand
TTTTGTGACTCCCTGAACATTTTTAAAAAGATTATTCTGAATTCTCTGTCATAAATCCACTGTTCTTCTGGGTCCATTTCTGGAGCTTTGTTGGTTTCCTTTGGTGGTGTTATCTTTCTCTGTTTATTCCTGATGTTTATGTCTTTATATTGCTGCCTGGGCATTTGAGGAGATGGCTACCTTTTCCAGGTTTTACAGGTACTCTTTGGTGGTGGTAGAACTTTTCTACTCAATGTTAAAACTTTGCCTCTAGTCTGTGGTTTCTTCCATTCTGTGGTGAATTAATAGCAACCACCACCACTTAAAAACTGCACAGGAGCTGATTTCTGTCCTGTGGTTAATTCCCAGATTTGGGGAAATTTCCTGCAGAAACTAGAACTCGTACTCCATGACTGAGCTAAATTGCTGTCTTACTGTTGTTTCTCAGGCTGGGAAAAACTTTTTGAGTGGATCAAATTTTAAATGTTGGCCTTTTGGATACTTCCAGGTCATGTGGGGTCACCACAGATACAACTGGGCTGTGTGGAAATTGTGGGCCTAGATTGAGTATTTTCCACAAGCTGTGCCCCCTGCAATTCTATTGCACTGACTGATCTCCATTGTGTGGTGCCTGTGCCGACTGGAAAGCATATTAGCTGCCTATGCTGCTCCCCAATGCACCCCTGGTGGATCATTCTCCCCTCCCCAACTACAAATATTTCTCATGGAGCAAGCCCCATATGAGTCCTCAGCAAAGACTCACTGACCTCTAGGTGATTCCTTCCTCCTGTTGGCTTTGGCCCCTCCTCCTATGTGTGCACAGAGGGAGCTTGTGAACAGCTTTGCTAGCCTGAGAAATGGATGGTGCACTCCAAAGTAGTGGGGTTTTTTTTTGTTTGTTTGTTTTTGCCAGTGGTCATAGCACCCTTTTCGCCTGCAGACTCCAAGCAGCTTCATGCAAAGGGCACCACTGCACCTTTGCTGTCTCCAGGTACCTGCTCTGTGTGCTGTTAGCTGCTCTGTGAGTGACTGCTACTGAGTCTGATTGAGGTAATCCCTCCTCCTGCTCTTTGCAATTTTCCATGCC
>NW_007731458.1:18869-24549 GCF_000696425.1 Galeopterus variegatus | reverse complement strand
CCGGGCCGGCCCAGTTTTTGTGTTCTAATAGCTATAAATTGATCTGTTGGGGGTGGATGAGTGATGCCAGGATTGTCAATTCTGCCATCTTGGTGATGTCACTCTTTCTAAAGGTCCTTTTAAAAGAATAACAAATTACTCTCTATCATGAGACTGTAACAAAATTTGTTTTATTTTTGTGTGTTCTGGAGACTTTGGCCATGATCATATGTATTTTACATTATTGTGATCATAGTAAACATAACAATTTTCATTTTACATTATTTGCTTCACATTACATCAAATACTTCTCCATATTATTCTATTCTTTTCTACTTGTCTTTTAAAATAGCTGTGTAATATTCCATGGAGTGGATAAACAAACTACTTAGATTATTTACATTTTTTTCCTGCTATCAGAAGCAACCATGCAATGACAATTCTGTGTATATATCTCTTTTTTTCTTGTTTAAATTATTTCTTTTCCCCATCTTTATTAAGGTATAATTGACAAATAAAAATTGTATCTATTTAAGGTGTGCAATATGATAATTTGATAAGCATATATAATGTGAAATAACTACCATAGTCAAGCTAATTAACATTTCTCTCACCTCAGTAGTACCTCCACTACTTTTTTTTGTGATGAGAACATTTAAGATCTACTCCCTTAGCAAATTTCAAGTGTACAGTACAATATTATTAACTATAGTCACCATGCTGTACATTAGATTTCCAGAACTTATTCATCCTATAACTGAAAGTTTTTACCCTTCAAACAGCAACGCCCCATTTCCCCTAACTCTAGTCCCTGGTAATCACCATTTTATTTTCTGATTTTATGAGTTCAACTTTTTTAGATTCTACATATGTGATATCTTGCAGTATTTATCTTTTTGTGTCAGGCTTATTTCACTTACCATAATGTCCTCCAGGCTCATTCATGTTGTTTCAAATGACAGGGTTTTCTTCTTTTTAAGGGTGAATAATATTTCATTTTATGCATACACACACACACACACACACACACACACACACACACAGATGGTCCCCAACTTATGATGTTTCAATATACAATTTTTTGACTTTATGATGGTACAAAAATGATATGCATTCAGTAGAAGCTGTAGATTGACTACTCATACAACCATTCTGTTTTTCACTTTTATTATAGTATTCAATAAATTACATGAGATAGTCAACACTTTTTTATAAAAATGAGGTTTGTGTTAAATGGCTTCCCCCGGCAGTAGGCTAATGTAAGTGTACTGAGCACATTTAAGGTTGGGGCTAAGCTATGATGTTTGGTAGCTTAAGTATAATAAATGCATTTTTGACTTACAATATCTTCAATTTACAGTAAGTTTATCAGGACATAACGTCATCATAAGTCAAGGAGCATCTGTATATATCAAGGATGAATCATGAGGAAATAGAAAATCTGAACAATAACGAGTAATCAGTAATCAAAAATATCCCAACAACAGCAAAAAAACCCAAGATCAGATGGCTTCACTAATAAATTCTACTAAGCATTTGGAGAAGAATTAATACCAATCCTTCCCAATGTCTTCCAAAAAATTAAAGAGGAGGAAACACTTCCAAACTCTTTTTATGAGGCCAGCATTACCCCGATGTCAGAGCCAGACAAGGATACTACAAGAAAAGAAAATTACAAGCCACTATGCCTGATGAACACAGATGCAAAAGTCCTCAACAAAGTACTAACAAACTGAATTCAACAGCACATTAGAAGGATCATACACCATGATTAAGTGTGATTCATCTCTGGAATGCAAAGACGTTTCAACATATGCAAATCAATAAATTCGATACACCACATTAGCAGAATGAAGGATAAAAATCGTATGATCATCTCGATAGATGCAGAAACAGTATTTGACAAAATTAAATTATTTCTCTAGGACTAATTTCCAGGAGCAGGATTAAAGGCAGTGGTATGATGTTCTGGGTCATACCAGTTTGTGAGAGCACATTTTGCAAATCTCCCAATTCTGCATTCAGGAAGTTCTCTTAAAATCAGCTGTAGCTGGTAGGAGTATTTACACCACAAAAATTGACGAATGCTATGAATCAGGACTTTTTTTGTTTTATTTTGTTTTTGGAGAACTGGCTCACCAGCACACATAGATCAAAGAGTACAAATTTGCTTATTACTATTGCTATATTTATTACCATATTATTTTTTAAAGAAGTTGAACCAACATATGTATAACCAGTTTATTTTTATTTTTTATTTTTTTTGTCTTTTTTGTGACCGGTAAGGGGATCGCAACCCACCGGCCATCTCTATATAGGATCCGAACCCGCAGCGGGAGTGCTGCTGCGCACCCAAGCGCCGCACTCTCCCGAGTGCGCCACGGGGCCGGCCCAGTATAACCAGTTTAATTGAGATGTCTTAACTCGTTGAAGTGCAATCATGAAATATTTATATTTTTTTCAATAGCTACTAAACTGTATTTTTCAAAACCCCCTTTCCCACAGGGCAGTGGGCTCCCTTAATATATCTAAATTCACTACCATAATTATTAGCCATTTAAAACCAAAATGACGTTGGCTGCTGTATTAGTTTTTTTTTCTGTCACTGGTAACAAAATACCTGAAACTGGGTAATTTATAAAGAAATACAATTTATTTCTTACAGTTCTGGAGGCCAGGAAGTCCAAGGTTGAGGGAGCACCTCTTGAGCCTTCATCCTGGATGGAACTCTTTGCAAAGTCCTGTGCAACACAGGGTCTCGCATAGTGAGGGAGGCGCATGAGTGTTTGCACATGCCTGCTTCCTCTCCTTATAAAGTCCCCGGTCTACTCCCTGATAACCCATTAAACCATTAATTCATAAATGGGTCAGTCCATTCATGAGGACAGAGTCCTCAGGATCCAATCACCTCCTCAAAGCCTCACCTTTCAAATACCATCGTCGGATTTCCCACCCTCTTAGTACTGTTAGAATGGGGATTGTATTAGTCCATTTCTATTGCTGATAGCAAAATACCTGAAACTGGGTGATTTATGAAGTAAAAACAAAATGTATTGCTTACAGTTTCTGAGGCTGGGAAGTCCAAAGTCCATCTGGTGGTGGTGACAGTGACCCAGGGGTCTCACATTGCAAGATGGTGGAAGCCGAGAGAGCAGAGAAAGCAGAGAGAGCAGAGACAGACTCTCCTCTTTTTTAAGCCTCAGAACCACGCCCCTGGCCATCATTACTAATCCATTCACTACTGCACCATCCTGCAATCCAATCACCTCTTCAAGGCTCCAACTTTCAATTACTGTAATAGGATTTCCCATCCTCCTAACAGTCACAGTGGGGGCTAAGTTTCTAATACATAAAACTTGGGAGACAATTCAAGCTTCAATGAGTTTTGGGGTGATATAATTCAATCCACTACAGGGATCAAGTTTCATTGAGTTTTGGGGGGACATTCAGACCTTAGCAGTTGCTAAGGTGTAGTTCTGTCTATTTAACGGCTTTAAGTTTTGACTCAAAGCTCATCTCATTCTCCTGGCAGGTGAGGTTTGGGGTTTGGCGGTGGGTAGAGCTGCCCTCCCCAGCTACTCTTCTCTCCACCTTCCCTGTACTTACTCTTTGAGTTTGAGCTGGGGAAAAGGGAGAAGGATTCACATGCTAGCCCATGGTGTGTTGGCTGTTCTCCTCTCTGTTGGTCATACATGTGGTTCCCCCATGAGTGTTCATGTGGTCTCTGCCCCATCTGTGGTCCATTGCTGCTTCCTTACTGTCACTGACTGAATACAGTGCTTTTCTGTGTGGTTGATGTCCTGTTGTTAATTATTTTCCTCCTGAAATAACTAAAACCTGAACAAAATATGTAAAACAACAGTTGTCAACACATTGGACATCAGGCAAAAATGACAGTGATCCCTGAGACATGGGCAAATCAGGACAAGCCCTGGGATTGTCCCAACTTGAGAGATTTTCCAGGTTGTAGCACAAGGAAGGAGAAAACAGGTAGAGCTTGAGCTGAGAGGATGGAGCTGGGAGTCTGGGGAGTCCCAGGAAGCTAGAATAGGCAAGGCAGAGCACCACAGTGAGGACTCTGAAGAGCTGCTGATTTCCAGTCAGTGCAGACATGTGAGGAAACTACTAAAGTTCAGAGAAATAGCCATCCAAGAGGATTAGAGAAATGTACACTGGAAAGCAAACAAGGCCTGGGTAATATTCTTGTTTGCAACAGCCAGAGTGAATGACCCCATAATTCACTGGGCTTTGGGTAGAATACTCAGAGAGGTTTGATTTAGTAATAGCACAAAATCAGACCTAGACTTGACATTGCTCTGGTCTCACCTAACAGAGCTTAAGAACAGGACATAAAAAGATCGAACTGTTTTCAATTAATTTAACTGCATCCTAGAGCAAAGCTTAAGAATTTTAAGATGCATATAAAAATATTCAGCAACAGACATGGTAAATATCGCAATGTCTTGCATCCAATAAAAAAGTTACAAGGCATAATAAGAAACAGGGAAATGTAACTGATAATAAGATGAAAGGTTTGTTTAACATTTGAAAACAAATCAATTTAATTCATCATATTGACTAAGTAAAAGAGAAAAGCCACATGATCATCTTAATAAATACAGAAAAAGCATTAACAAAATTTAGCACCTATTCCTGATATAAACTCTCATCAAACTAGGAATAGCAAGTAATTTCCTTATCCCAATAAAAGACATCTATGAAAAACCTACAGCAGACATTATCCTTAATGGTGAAAGACTGAATATCTTCCTCCTAAGATCAGTAAAAAGGCAAGGATGTCTCCTCTCATCACATTTATTCAACACTATACTGGATAATTTGGACAGGTAAATAAGGCAAGAAAAAGAAATAAAAAACACTCAAATCATAAAAGTAAAACTGTCTTATTTCATAGACAGCATAATCATCTGCCAATGAAATCCTACAGAATCTACCAACAAGCTAAGAAAACAATTGTGGGATATGGGATATAAGATCAGTACATAAATTTCAATTTATTTATACATACTAGCAACAAACAATCAGAAACTGAAATAAAATTAAAAACAATAACACTTAAGTGTCAAAAGTAAGAAATATTTAGAAATTAATCTGATAAAATCAGATTACACTGAAAACTATAAAACCTTGCTGAGACTAAATAAATTGAGACATAATACCATGTTATTGGATTGGATGACTCAATATTGTTAACATGATAATTTTCTTCAAATTGATCTATATAGATTCAATACAATCACAATTAAATTCCAGCAGGGTTTTTTTTTTTTTTTAATTGACAAACTGATTCTTAAATTTATAGAAAAGTGCAAGGGACCTATAATGGCTGAAGCAAGTTTGGTGCAGGAGACCAAAGGTGGAGGACTTACCACTACCTGAGTTTAAGACTTATAAAGCTATTGTAATTAAGACAATATGGTTTATGTATAAAGACAGACAGACAGATCAAAGGAACAGAATAGAGAGGTCTGCATATAGACCATACATATATGGTCAATTGATTTTCAGCAAAGGTAAAGAGACAATTTGGTGCAAAAAAGATAGTCTTTTCAACCAATGGTGCTGGAACAAAACAACTTCTATTTATTCCTTGCACCATAAACAAAAGTTGACTCAACATAGATCATAGACCTAAATGTAAACCCTAAAACTATACAACTTCTTAAAGAAAACATATATA
>NW_007731458.1:8093-18545 GCF_000696425.1 Galeopterus variegatus | reverse complement strand
TAGACCATACATATATGGTCAATTGATTTTCAGCAAAGGTAAAGAG
This sequence comes from Galeopterus variegatus, assembly GCF_000696425.1. Classification (NCBI taxonomy): domain Eukaryota; kingdom Metazoa; phylum Chordata; class Mammalia; order Dermoptera; family Cynocephalidae; genus Galeopterus; species Galeopterus variegatus. Next base: position 18,499 of record NW_007731458.1, on the reverse strand, counting down.
ACAATTTGGTGCAAAAAAGATAGTCTTTTCAACCAATGGTGCTGGAACAAAACAACTTGACCAGACCTAAATGTAAACCCTAAAACTATACAACTTCTTAAAGAAAACATATATATATATATATATATATATTATTTTTTTTTTTGGTAATTTTGAATTAGGGAAAGATATCTTAGATATGATACCAGAAGTATGATACATGAAAGAAAAACCTGGTATTAAACTTAAGAACTTCTGATCTTTGAAATACACTGTTAAAAGAATAAAAAGGTGAGCAATAGTTTGAAAGAATTTATTTGAAAATCGGAAATCTTTTTTTTTCTTTTTTTAATAATTTGGCAGTTTCTTATATTTTATTTTATTTGTTTATCTTTGGTGGCTGGCCGGTAGGGGGATCCGAACCCTTGACCTTGGTGTTGTTATACTGTGTTCTAACCAAATGAGCTAACTGGCCAGCCTGCAAATCAGAAATCTGGTAAAGGACTTGAAAAAGAATTTTTTTTTTTTCGATTGAGCAAATGTAATTTTATTTATTTATTTATTTTTTTGAAAAAGAATTTTTTTAAAATTCAGAAATTATGAAGATTTCCCAATAACGAGAAGACAATCGGGTTAAAAATGGGCAGAAGTTCTGAATAGACATTTCGCCAAATCATGTACTATGGACAAATAAACACGTAAGAATATGCTTGACATCCTTAGTCATTAGAAAAATGCAAATTAAAACCACAATGGGATACCACTACACACCTATTAGAACACCTTACACTGAAAAGACTGGCCATAAAAAGTATTGGTGAAGATGTGGAAGAACTGGAATTCTCAGCATTGCTGGTGGGAATGTAAAATGTAAACCACTTTGGAAAACAGTCTGAATGTTTCTTGAAAAGTTAATTATACACCTACCCTATGATCCAACCATTCAACTCACAGGTCTTTATCCAAGAGAGATGAAAACATGTCCATACAAACATTGGAACAGAAATATTAATCACAGCTTTTATTTTGTAATGGCCAAAAATTGAAAACACCTCAAATGTCCATTGACAGGTGAGTGCACAAACAAACTATAGTATATACATTCAGTGGAACACTATTTAGCAATAAAAAGAAACAAAGTACTGATGCATGGTACAAGCAGGATGAATCGCAAAGTAATATGCTGAGTAAAAGAAGCCAGACCCAAAAGATTGAGTGCTATATGCTTTCACTGATATCAATTTTAGAAATGTAAAATAATCCATAATGAAAGAAAGCAGATCAATGGCTCCCTGGGGATGCAAGGATGAAGAGTGGTGTGAGGAAGGGTTTGGAAAGGGGAAAGAGGAAGCTTGCGGGGTGGATAATATGTTCATTGTCTTGATTGATCATGGTGATGGTTTCATGGGTGCATTCATACATAAAAACTTATCACACTGTACAACTTTAAATATGTGCAATTTATTGCATGGCAATTATGCTCTGATAAAATTGTTAAAAATGATGAAAAAATTGTGAGTGTAGGCTCATTACATCATGACGTACAGTATCCAAAAATAAGTATCAGAAATATCCCATCCGAAAGAGCTCTGATAAAATTGTTAAAAATGATGAAAAAATTGTGAGTGTAGGCTCATTACATCATGACATACAGTATCCAAAAATAAGTATCAGAAATATCCCATCCGAAAGAGGATATTCCAAAATATTGGCCACTAAATTTCCTATGAACATACCAAAATTATTATGTAAGGCAAACACAAACATTACACAGATATCATCTATCAAATGGGTGTAAGGTAAAACACACCAAATTCTTCTGTTCTTGAGTCAATCTTGAGATTCTACAGTGTTTTAAGGGAAAGGGGAAATATGGGGTTACTCAATAAGTAGTTCAGTAATTGCCATAAAGTCCACCAGTCAATGCCTTTCTATATGGAAAAGTAGTATTGCCTTGGATCTGGGGGCTGGTAGAGCTGACCGTTTGGTCTGAGCATGGCTTGTAAACCCCTTCAAACCTACTCATTCACATGGACATCGCCTCAAATTGCAGAAGGTACTACCAAGTGAAAAATAGTATTATCTGACAGTTTCGAAGAGCAGACAGAGTCACAAATACAATATAAGGTATCTTTTGATTTAGTTTGCAGGAAAGTTGTTGAAATTCAGTAAAAAAGCCTTTGATATTATTGAAAAACAAACACACCAAGAGGCACAAGGCCAGGTTCTACCTCCTTCTGCCTCTAGATTTCTGCTTAAGTTTCTCTGCCTGGAGCAAAAGCAGGTTCCATTCCTGCCCCGGACCAGACCTGGACACTTGTTTCCACTGTAGACTCAGCCCATGTGTGATGACCCCTCAGATCCCAAGAATAGGACGAAGAGTAAGTTGAATTAGGAAACAGGTCCCTCATCCCCCACCAGGTCTGTCTATCCGGTAAGGCTTGTTCTGTTCCATGGGACAAAAAACTAGACAATGAATTTTAAGGAGAAAGGGATGTGGATTGGCTCACCTGATTGGAAAGTCCAGGGATAGTGTTAACTTCGGGAATGTCTGGATTTAGGGCTCAAGTGATGGTGTCAGGCCTGGCCTCTTTCTTTCAGATCTCCTGTCTTTCATGCTGTTTCTGCGTGGTGGCACCTCAGGATCACAGTTCCAGACCTTACATCCTCTGAGGTTGAAGTCCAATGTAGAAGACAGCTTCTATTCCACAGCAGCAAAACAAAACAGTTGGAGCACTGACCCCATCACTGTGGCCAGAGAGAAGGGACTTTGTCTTATGCCTTCCACATGGTTTGGGATGTAAGGAGGAGTGTTTCCCTAAGAAACTTTGAAGTGCTCATTTTTCAGAAGCAGCACAGGCAGATGCTGGGTGCATGGTCACGAGTGTGTTGGTGTGAGCCGTTTCTACTATCCTGCCCAGTGATTCTGCTGAGCTCTGGGTTTTCAGAAGCTTCGTTAAGAGCTAGACTACTTTACCCATTGAATTCTCAGGGGGAAAAAAATGACAGGACTAATATTGGGGTAAGAAAGGGCAGGGAGAAGGAAGACTGGCTTCTCAAGCTCTTGAGTTTGAGGTGCTGTATTTAAGGAGCTCAGCCTGGAGAGAAGAAATAGTATTGAGCTGGGCCACAGTGAAGCAGACCTAAGCTCTTGTTCTCTATTTCATGGCACGTGTGGGCTACTGGGCACATGCATTCCAGAAAAACCAGATGCCAGTGTCCTACACTTGGACATCTCTTGATGTCCTGTATCCCTGGTGACATCACCCTCATGCTGTGAGGAAACACATTTATGGAAGCCACATCTGCAAAACCCTTTCCTAAGGTGTCAGGCCTAATGCGAATACTGATAATGACACTAATCATGGCAATGGCAATAAAACAGGGTAAAAAATATAATTTTATTAGCTTGCTGCAGCATTTTTCCTAGGGAGAATGCTGCCTTTGAGAAAACATCTTGATAAGATGTCTAGGGTAGAAGGTGAAACTTTGAGAACATGGATGTTAGTAGCCTCAAGGACTGTTAAAGAGAGATGTGAGTTTTGCTTTCGAGAAAAAGTTGATGGAAAGCTGGAATGGACATGGAATGAAGCGGCCCATGCCTGGCCCAGGAACATTTTAGAATGGAAAAGATTAGTATTCTGTTTTAACTTCTTTGCTTTGCTGCCATGTAAATCCCTCCCCGCTCTGCCCTCCTGCATGTTTAGTGAAGTCTACTAAACACAAACATTGCTATGTCTTAGTGTTATTCATTCATTTCTTATGGTAGAAACTGAGGCAGAGGCTGGGTTTTCTGCCTGGGTTAGTGTGGGGCATTACAGAAACAGCCCAAGTGCTGTGATCAGGGGTCCACACACTGGGTGAACAGGAGCTCAGAGCTGGGAGGGCTCAGAAGAATTCTGCTTAGGCATTGTGCAGACTTTTGGAGTGGGTTTTGAACTTCCCTAGGGAATGGGATTGGAGGTTATGTTTCCTCTATAGAGATTCCAAGGAGCAGGGAAATCCAGACGACATCAGGTTAATAATAATAATAGCAACTATGATTTATTGTTTATGTACCACATGTCAGATATTCTGCTGGATCTGCCATATCTTTTACAAGGTAAAGAAGGTATCATCCACATCTAAATTTTTATCTTCTCTCTTTTCCCAATATTTCTATCATTGCATTCTCTTCCTTTACCTAGTGCTCATCCCAATTTGTGTTTATATATTTACTTGTTCACATATGTTTTCTCAGTGAACTCCCATCTGATGGCAAACTCCACAAAGGCAGACACTATCCCTGTTTCATTGCCCAGCATTTGAATGGCACCTGTCACCATGCCAGCACATAGTCCTTGCTCAATAGACATTACCTGTTGTTTTCATAGCAGGCAGTCAAGAAACGAATGAATTTAAATGAATGGATGAGTGCAATGAATGAGTAATCTTGTAGATGATGAAACTGGGTCTCAGAGAAGATCCCTCACTTACCTGAGAACATTACCTGTTGTTTTCATAGCAGGCAGTCAAGAAACGAATGAATTTAAATGAATGGATGAATGCAATGAATGAGTAATCTTGTAGATGATGAAACTGGGTCTCAGAGAAGATCCCTCACTTACCTGAGGCCACGTGTCTGATAACTGGCAGGGTGGAGTTTCCACTGCAAGACCCAGCTCCAGTGCAAACATGCTTCTTACTATATGCCTCTGCTGCAAGCCCTGGAGAAGCTCTTCAAGGAGTATTTCTCAGCTGGGCTCAGGAGAATCTTATGATTTTGTGCCAAATGTTCCTCCTTATCTCCCGAAATTTGGGAGAGGAATAAAGAGGCAGCCAGAATATTTCTAGCTAACCTAGAGGCTGATGCGTGTCAAGGTTTCTGGGGGCTGCACACACCTGTAAATTATGGCAACACCTTGCCACGTCTCGTGCCTGCACAGTCACATTGTGTGCAATGGGGAGCCATAGAGTTCAATCTGAGGCCTCACATTTGCAGGGTTGTAAAGATGTGGGGACACCTGTGGACTCCATTTCCACTCTACCTGAAGTCCAAGGCTGCCTGGCATAGGTCTTGGGAGGAGGACAGCACTAAAAACTACTGCTTTTTTGTGGAGCTTCAAGAAAGCAAATGGATCCATACGCCTTTACTTTTAACTGTGGTACATTTTTAGGTACTCACTTTACTCATCACCACCAACTCATTCAGAAGGAATAAAAATTCACATGTCACCCTGCAAGGCAGTCCACAGGGTCTCCTAAACAAAATGTGCCAAACCTACCACTGAATTTTTGTGCTAACAAGCATCAACAAGATGCAATTTATTTATTTTTTTTGGTTTATTTTTCTCTCTTGGAGCTCTTTCTTGCTCTGGATCTGGCAGTCAATGTGGTCTGAAGATGGGGTCCTGGGGGCTCCTACAGGTTATGAGGTGCTTCATTCATCAGGCCCCTCTTGCAGATAGGGATAGGCTGAGGACCTTGTGTCTATAGTCATCCAAAGCAGAATCTTCAGCACCACTCCCAACCTGCATCTGGAAAATAAATCCCTGTTCCTTTGACTAAGGCAAATCCCAAACTCCTGTTGAGCTTCTGGACCTCTGGCCTGATCTGGTTTCTATGTAAACTTCTGATGCAGAGTTAGGTTTCTATGTAGGTGGCCTTGAATGTCTTTTCCTGTCATCTTCAGAAAAGGGGATGCGGGTGCATAGGAGTGACACCCCAGAACACAGGTGAAAGAGCACAGACACTGGAGTTAGAAAGCTCTAGGATCAATCCTGGAATTGTTCCTTACTACCTGACACCTTTGAACGAGTGAGTTAACCTCTGCACCTCACTTTCTTTGCCTAAAACACATGGAGAATAATGACCACCTCTGAGGAGATGACAAGGGTTCATATATATTATGAAGATGATTATTATTTGTTACATTACCATAATATATACTGTATCCTATGGGAAGTGTCTATGATCATGGTTGACACACAGTAGGAGCTCAAGAAGTGATAACACTTATCTGTTTTCAGTTTTGTTATGTGCAAAAAGATGTTCATCACAGGGTTTTTTATAAATGCAAACCTTGGAAGTGGCATCGATGTATATCAACAAAGAAATGATTGAATTAATATGATATACTCCTATGGTGAAATATCATGCAGCCATTGCAAATCATGATTTTCAAAGAAACAGAAAAATGCTCACAAAATAAACGTCAAGTAAAAAAAGATTCAAATCATATACATATATTCTGACTTATGGAAAATAAACAAAATGATACCGTGCACATATATAATTGAATAGGACTCTATTCACTCCCCTAAAAGGATTTGGAAAAATTGATCTCTAAAAGTTATAGTTCCTCTTAATGGTGAAAATATGGATGTTTTTCATTTTCTTCTTTATTCTTTTTGTGTTTTCCAGATTTCCCACAATGAGCATTTCCTACAATTATAGTACAAGAAAAAGCAAACATTATTACTTTAAAAACATGATACGAGAAGCTGCCACTTTTTTTTTTTTTTTTTTTTTTACAAAGCAACAGCTGCTGAGAACCATTAACTTTCTTCTCCATCCATCCAAATGCCCCAGCCACAGCCTGGCATGGGAGGGCAGGACACCGGTGCCCCCAGTCTGCCAGGCCAGCCTTGCAGATGGGCTCCCCACAGCAGGGGGAGTGTCCCGGCCATGCCAGGTGGCGGCTCCCTCCTCCTCTCTGTTGGCATTTCCTACCATATTTATTCAGTCACACAGCCTATAGAGTTAAAAGAGGTTTGTTTCTTTTCAGGCTGTTGAGTGCAGCCAGGGTAATTTAGTAGAAAAATGTCATGCTAATGCAATTCAAAGTTCAAATGATCTTTCATTTCGAGGGAAAGAAGAATGTGTGTGCAGTTGGAATGTTAAAACTCACTACTTGCCCTGCAATTCAAATAGAAATATGAGCTGCAGGGGCTACATAAGTCACATGAAGTACTGTGAGTGAAATGCACGAAATGAATAAGAATGATCCGGAAGCCGTTTATTAGCATTGCTGGGGGCCAGCACCAAACCAGAACCGTGGCCGTCAGAGGCTGTGTGGGGAAGAGGGAGTGTTTGCATGAAATTACAATAATCTTGAAATAACGAGGCAGGAAGTGATCGGTGAGGTCCTTCTCACCAATGTGGCGAATGCCGCCCTCAGCCCAGAGGGAGCTGTGTCCTTTCCCAGCCCACACGCCCTTTCCTCCTTTCTCTGCATTCCTGCTTGGCTTGGCTGCACTTGGGGGTGGAGAGGGGAGGGGAGGGTTATGTGTGCCCACAGTGCTGCCTGCTCTCTCTGGGGGTGGTGGGGGGAAGAAGGATGAATGGAGAAGTGGTGGCTCTTGTGGCTCAGATCTGGCCACACACAAGAAGGCAAGAGAGAGTAGCTGGCCCTTGGGGAGTGAGCACTGGCTTCCTCAGACCCTACTGGGTACATGGAGGGCAGGTCTGTCCTCGGTGGGTTCAGGCCCCCCCATTCCGCAAAGAGGTGTTCTGAGGAACGAATGTCAGCTAATTATATCTTAATATAAATTTGGCAACTTGTTTCTGCTCATAAAGGACTGACATTTTCAGACATAGCTGTTATGATTCATTGAAAATCTTTATTTTTTCCCTCCTTTTGGAAAGGTTGGAAGGCAGCAGTGTGTGGATAATTTGCCTAAGTTTCTTTCTTTAGTTTTTAAGATTAAATTTGACCTACCACTAAGAGACTGTGTCTGGTCACCACCAACACAACCCGCATGATGCCGTCATTATATTCTCTATCATTGTGATGGACTGAATTGTGCTATCTCCCCACCCCACTGAAGCCCTAATCCCCAATGTGACTTCATTTGGAGATAGGGCCTAGAAGTAATTAAGGTCAAATGAGAACATAAGCGTGGGAGCTTGATCTGTAGGCACACGAAGAACAGGTCACCATAGCACAAATCAAAATGATAGCCACCTATGAGCCATTAATGTAACAACCCTGAGAAACTGAAAAAGATTCAAAGCACGTGTGTGTGTGTGTGTGTGTGTGTGTGTGTGTGTGTACAGGCAAGAGTACAGGTGTTCTTTCTTTGGAGAGTGTTGATTTTCCATTATGTTTTATCTAAACACATTGAAAAATTTTCTTATACATGTTTCATTGCAGGGTAGAAGAATGAAATATATAGATTTGGTAGTGGTGGTAGGAGGGGGTGTTTACAAGGTAAAAAGGAAGAAGAGGAACTATTTTTCTTTTCATTTTATATCTGGTCCCAAGAGCTGAAAGAAAAAGAATCTCAATGATTTATATGCGCATGTTCCAATATATCTGTTATGCATTGTTTCCCAAATTAACTTACATAGAATACTAGTTCTGCAAAGGGATATTAATGGAAGGTATTAAAAAATTTCTTTGGTCAAGTGAGTATATGAACTGCTTTGCACTATTTTTCAAAGCCTGTGCCTTATGACTCTCCAAGGGCAGACGTGGCCTGCAGCAGGTCCCAACATATTGATCAGGACCCTATTTTCACCATCCATTTTGGGAATTATGCTCAGGGCCATGGCGCTCAATGACAGGTCATGGACTAGAAATCATAACATCCCATTCTCGTCCTGTTTTTCTGCTCATTTGCTGCATGATCGTGAGCAAGTGTCCTCTTGGTGCCTCAGTTGCTTTGCTGTGAGATGAGTTGGGGAATGAAGTGAAATGAAGGGGGTTGTGGAATCTTCACCCTTCACCTCTCTGCCAGCATTCGGTGATTCTGTATCCACGACTTCATGGCTCCACTGACCCACTTCATACTTCTGGCCAAGACATCCACTTCCCTATCAACTCATAAGTATAGAAACACTCAGCCTACCTTCCATGGAGGCCTCTTGTCAAGATCAAATGAGTTAATGCAGGTGAAAGTACTTAGACAAAATAAAGTGCTAAATAATTTCTAATGCCTTTGGGGAAAGAGTTATGACTTCCCTGTCATTCTGAGTGCTTTACAAACCAGGTGAAACACAGTGTAAAAAATGACGTACCACTCAGAGCTCAAACTCTGAAGTCAGACTACCTGGATCCAAATCCCAACTCTGCCTTTAATTCTGGAATGAACTTGGGCAGATGGCAAATGTTCTGTGCCTCAGTTTTCTCAGCATTAAAGTGTAGATACTTTCACCTGTAATTGCAATGAGGATTAAATGACATAATATGAGTAAAGGGATGAAAATAGTGCTTGGTATTTAGTAAATGTTCGGTATTCTACTTTGTCCTCATCATCACCCTTGAATAAAGGAATACCCTCAGCAATGATAGCAACAACGACCAAAGTAAAAAGTCAAAAGATGGAGTGGTGGGGATGGTCAGCACATGGTTAGCTTAAGGCTCTTAACTCTTCAAATGACCTGGATGTTCCCTTCAACTACCTGCTGGCCTCTGAGAACTAATTAGTTAAGCACACGGATTGGCCTTGCTGTTAACAAGTGTTCACTGATCCCTTCATTTTGCAGGCTGTGGTGCTAACTAAGGCACAGACAAGAGGGCAGGCATCTCCCCTTAAGGGGTTCACACTTTAGAGAGCAATAAAAATTGCAAGCTCCCCAAACGATGAGAGGAAAACAAACACCTGACAGTGTTCTGCCTTTCTGGGAAGGCTCACAGAAGAATACTTCGTACAAAATGTGGGTTTGGACCTTGAGTGAGATAGATTTGGAAAGCAGAGAGGAGAGTAGAACACCATGGGTACAGAACAGAAGTGGACGGGCTGTACTGGGGGAGCAGGAGGATGCCACATTGTGTAGACTCGGTTAGCAGGTGGTGGGATCTGCATTGGAAGGTAGGTCCTTGAGCATTAGGCAGAGGAATTCAGACTTCATACAAGAAAACATCAGCAGAAGACAAATTGCTTTTCCTTTTAAACAGCCTGCTTCCTCCTTGTGGAAGGAGAAAGGTCACGCAGTGAGGATCATCATTCTTTTCCACTCACTTAGCATGCCGCATAAATCAACGCTTGCCTTGGGTGAGCGGGCAGGTAGTTATTTGCAAGGCTGAACCAAATCACGCCGCTGGATATGGGTGCTGACGCTAGTCCCCCTCTCCCTGGGACTGGCCAGCTTTCCATTCGGTGGGGATGCATGAGCCCTGGAGGACTGATGGGGATGGCATTCTTGAAAAGAGGAGAATAGGAGGCCTCGCATTGTAGGGCCTCTCATGGAGGAGCCAGTTTCCGAAATCTTGGAGGTGGAGAAAATGCTCCTGGAGTGGGATGGAGGTGTCTGGAATTTTTTTTTTTTCCTTTTTGTCCTTTTTCGTGTCCGGCAACGAATCGCAACCCTCATTGTCGCGCCCGTACCGGACCGGGACTGGCAACGGGATCGCAACCCTCGGTGTTGCACCCGCACCTCGCTCAGCCAGTGAGCGGGAACCGGTCTGTATGTGGGATCCGAACCCTTGGCGGGAGCGCCGCCGC
>NW_007731458.1:0-7093 GCF_000696425.1 Galeopterus variegatus | reverse complement strand
GGGAGCGCCGCCGCGCTCCCAAGCGGTGCACTGTAGCAGTGCGCCACCGGGCCGGCCCGAGGTGTCTGGAATTTTAACTAATACCAGTTAACTTATACCACCGGATAGATGATTGTATTGTAAAGCAGGAGGAAGCAGTTTCATGAAGATTAATTTTAAAAAAGGATAAATTGCTTTCATCTTATACTTCCTAGAAATTTGGACTTTCAATTTTGGGCATTTAAAAGCCCATTAAACATGGTCACTGTGCCGCCATCGATTACATCAGCCCTGTCATCAGTTCCAGGCTCCATCCTTGCCGAACTTGGTCACCAATGTGAGCAGTCAGCTATTTAAGCAGAAATGATCTTTTGTGAAAATCTATGTATTATTTAATGCCTTTGCCCTCTGCCTCAGCTCTCTCTTTCCACAAGCTTCTCAGCCAGGATTTCAATCTGCTTTGGATGCTTTGCAAGGAGAAATGCACAGCACACTCCAGTGGGAATCATGGCTCTCTGTCCCTGATGTCTGGTGCCTCGTAATTTATAGGGCTTTTGTGCCGGGGCTCTGAAGCTCTTTAATGGGGCCTTGCGGTAAAGTTTGGGTAGGGAGAAATCATTCCACTTAGAAATGGTTCTGCTTTGACGGTCTCCATTTTACTGGGAGTTTTTCTTCTGCTTTGTCTTTAAAACCAGAGCCATTTCCTAGAATAAATGTTGCCTGAACACTGGAGAAAGGAAGAGGAGAATCAAGTCTTTGGAAGATTCAGACACGCGGGTTCCGAATGGACTCAGCTGCTCAGTGATCAATCAACAAATATTTTATAATTACCTGTCACATGTGAGGCATAATGCTAAGGACTGTGAAGAGTATTAAATGTGAATGGAATCTTGTCCCTCCACCTCTCAAAACACAATACCTTCTCCCTGTACCAAATTCAAGCCAAACGTGCTCTCCTGGTGTCTGAGCCTCACATAGATGACCCCACCAACTGTTTGCACGTGCCCATGCTCCTGCCAACCTGGATTACCTCACGTTCCTGTCATCTGAGGATAAATGTCCCTTGGACCTGTGGACACCTACCCCTGCCACACTGTCTACTAACTCCTGTTTACTTTTACAGATCAATTTCACATATCACTTCCTCTATGAAGCATGTCCTGATTTGAGCCCCAGTTGGATGTAAACTTTCTTCCTTTTGACCCAAATGGTACTGTATATTTCTTTTGTTTTCTCAAGAGAACAGTGCTTGACAGAGTAGGCAGATCAAAATCCATTTGCATACAGACAAATTTAATAGGGTTGGAGGGCTCCTTTTAGGATCCTACAGGATTGTCAGTATCAAAGTGGTGGAGAGAAGACTTGGTTTGAACTTGGATACCAATTCTGAGAGTTAGAACAACAAGGGAAAATTTAACTGAATTGCCAAACAGAAAACAGTAAGAGTTTAAAGGCGTATGGATTCACTGCCATACATACTAGTGACATTTTTACAAATGGCTCACAATGTATCATACTGAGATGAGCATTGCTCTTCAAAATAGTCCCCTTTGGAGACTTTTTTACTGAGGCTGCCACTAAGCAAGGTATTAGCACTGAGAAGATCCCAACCCTCGGCGGCGCTTCCACTCCACCCAGCCCCTCTCCAGTTCCTGCTGTTTGACAGGAGCCAGCCTGCACCATGTCCACTCAGCTGAGTGTCGGGGACACCAGTGGTGTCCAGAGGACTGTGATAAGCGTTGTGGAGGAAGTAAAAGGCACACTGTGTGCATTAGGAGTTTGCCACTACTCTGGAGAGAAGCATATGAAAAAATCAGATTATAATGCAAAACAGTCCATGATGAGGCACTGAAACGAGTCACATGGACGAGAGGAAGGACCTGAATTTAGGGAGGAGGGGGGTCGCTGGAAACTGGGCTGCATGAAAAGCCAGTTGTGGAGAACGGGGGTGGGGGCTTGGGCATTCTGGCCTGGGGACTTAAAATGTGTAAAACTGTAACTCACAGATTTCAGCACCTGCATCTCAGTCCCTCTCCCTGCATTTCCTCTAAATTAACCCTGCCTCTTGACTCTTTATTTTGGCACATGTGATCAGTGTATTCACAGTCTTCTTTGCAAAAAAAAAAAAAAAAAAATCCAAAACCCAAAACCCACAGTTTTTCCTTTTTGCTTTCATTAAACACGTATCTAATATCTAAGCAGCCACCTGTTATCACATTTCACACAGATTGCATTTGTCCCTAAGTTCAGCCTGTAAATAGAACTTCAGGTCTTCACAGCTTTGGTTTTTTCAATATTGTTCCAGTTATATATGACTGTGTAACAAGCTACCCCAAAATGTAGTGGCTTAGAACAATGACTGTTTTAATACACCATTTGCTTTTGTGGATCAGGAACCTGAGCCGAGCATGTGTTCTGTCTCACACAGCGTCAACAGAGGTCGTTTACTGCTGCTCACCGGAAGACTTACAGGTCTGGAGAGTGCAAAATGGCTGCATTTATGTCTATCTTCTTGTCAAGGGTGGCTGGAGGTCTGGGCTAAGTGAATACTGTTGACCAGAGTGCTTATGCATGGTCTCTCCAGCATGGTGGCCTCAAGTTGGTGACTTCTTAGGTGGGAGCTCAGAGGTCCCAAATTGAAAGCTCCAAGAGACAGGAAGGGGAACCTGTCACTCTCTTAAGGCAGGGTCTGGAAACGGGCACAACATCAGTTCTACCCTCGACAACTGGTCATGCAATCATAGAACCACCCCAGAGTCAAGGAGAGGAGACATAGATCCCACCTCTGGATGGAAAGAGTGTCAAAGAAATTGTGGCCATCTGTAATTTTATCACGAGGATTGTAATTTTCATTTTGATAGCAGGGGGCAGTGGGAAGATTTTAGTGCTAAGCTAGCTCTCCTGTTAACCTCCTGTGTGAGCTGGAGGAAACCCCTTCACACCATCCAGCCTCAGAGTGAGTGGGTTCCTCAGTGATGCGTGGCTTCAGCAGGTCTCAAAGTGTGGTCCTCAGACCAGCAGCATCAGTTTCACCTAAAAATTTGTTAGAAAAGCAAATTCTCAGGCCCCACCCCAGAACCATTGAATCAGAAATGCTGGTGGGGGACCCAGCAATTTGTATTTCACCAAGCCCTTCAGGAGATTCTGATGTGCATGAAGGTTAGAGAACCTTTGGGTTAGGTGATCTCCAAGGTCACCTTCAACTGACTTTGTGTGATTTTAACCAGAAGCACCTTCTCATCCCACATGACTAGAATTAATAGTCAATTAATTGAAAAAAAGAATCAATTAAAATTAAGAAATGTTACTTACCTACTTGAAACTTCTTATTTTAATGAAAGGAAACCAATCTTCTGATGTAAGGTCAAGGCTTGCTTTGAGTACCAGCCTGCTGGTTGCATTTCTATGACAGCTTTTTTACATAAATCATGTTCTGAATGCGTGATCTAAGATTTTCAGGTTTCTTTTTTTTTTGTCTTTTTTCCGTGTCCGGCAACGGATCGCAACCCTCAGTGTCGCCCCCGTACCGGACTGGGACCGGCAACGGGATCGCAGCCCTCGGTGTTGCTCCCACACCTCGCTCAGCCAGTGAGCGGCTGGTCTGTATATGGGATCCGAACCCTCGGCGGGAGCGCCGCCGCACTTCCCAAGCAGCGCACTATAGCAGTGCACCACCGGGCCGGCCCAAGATTTTCAGGTTTCTTAAAAGCAGAGCAAAAACTTAGTAAAGACTAAGCAACTTTAGCAAAAGACTTAGTAAAGGAATCTGAGCAGTTCATTTTAATGACTCATCTTTATTGACTATTTCCAAATATCTGACTTAGTTTACGTAATGACATTTCAAATATTTAATTAAATTATGTCATTGCAATGATGAGAATAACTGGAATAAAAAAGCTCGAGAACAAACTCAACTCATGGAGCAGAAAGCCTGCTGCCCTGGACAGTCACCTACCAGTCACGAGCATCCACTTGGCTATGGCACCAACTGCTCTGTTTTATGGACAAGATGATCGCTGGTTTGTGTGTAGTGTTGGTTCAGAGGGTCTGAGTAGAGAACTTCTCCTGTACTGCTGGCTCCTTCTTACCAGAACCCACGTCTTCCTCTTCTCTTTCACTGCATTCCTGATATATAATATTTTTAAAAACATGTAAATATATATTCAAACCCTTTTCATGGAACACCGAACTGTTACAAAAGCACCCTTCCTGGTCTTCCTGCTTCCATGCTTAACCTCCATTATCTGCCTAAATGCCTGCTTACAAAAATCATGTCATTCCTGTTCTCAGCAGGGTAGAGTGAAAAGACCTCTGGCTAGAGAAGCTAAAGATCTGGTTGGAGTCTCAGTCTACTGCTCTAGCTGTGGGTCATTGGACAATCATTTAACTTCCTTAGGGTCCTTCCCTCAAACAAAGATAAGAGTGGCCAGTGTGACATCTATCTTGGATGTTGTTGTGAGGATCGTGTGGCCTTAAGTAGGTGAAAGTATTTTGAAGTCTGAAAAGAACTCTACAATTTTGAGCGATTTTCTTCCGTTACTGAATGATAAAGAACAGTTTTATCAGCCCAGTACCCAACACTCCAGTCCTAGTTTACCTTCCCAGCTTTTTCCCTCAAAGTTCCCATAAATTTCCTTTTCATCCTAGTGGAGCTTCTCAACTCAAGACCCCTGCACAAACCTTAGTGCAGTTGGCCCTCCTTATCCGCGGATTCATCCAGTTATGGATCAAAAATATTTGGGGGAGAAAAAAAAAACAATAAAAAACAGTAATGCAACAATGAAAAATAATACAAATAAAAAATACAGTATAGCAACTTTTTGCATAGCGTATACATTTCATTAGGTATTATAAGTAATCTAGAGGTGATTTAAAATCTGTGGGAGGATTTGTGTAGGTTTGATGTGAATACTACGCAGTTTTTGAATAAGGAACTTTGAGCATCCTCAGATTTTGGTATCCTTGGGAGTCCTAGAACCAATCCCCCAGTGGTTCTGAGGGACAACTGTATTTCTCTACCTCTATGCCTGTGGCTCCTGCCCCTTCAAATGCCTTTTTCCTTTTCTCGGCCCCCAACCTTTCCTCTGAGTATGAGTTGAACGGAGGACCAGCTTCCACTTAAAGAGATGATTCTATAACTGGGTTGGTTTATCTTCGTCTGAGTGGGCCTTTACACCAGACACAGACTCACAAAGAATGGATGGCATCCAAGCAAACCACTGCAAGTGCCTTCAGGTCCCCTAAGACCCAGCAGAGAAGGCAATAGAAGGTTGTTAACCAAAGAAGAAAGTTAAGAGCTATAATTTCTCACCACTCTAGGCAGGGCTTGGCACACCTTGGAAACAGAGAGGAGAGTATTTTGTTGTGACAGCCTGCAGCTCACCAATGAAATGACATCTTTCCTTGTTTCATTGGGACAGGATTGTACACTTGTCAATGGAACGTACAGGAAGCAGTAGTGATAACATGACTAGGTGTTGTGACAGCCTGCAGCTCACCAATGAAATGACATCTTTCCTTGTTTCATTGGGACAGGATTGCACACTTGTCAATGGAACGTACAGGAAGCAGTAGTGATAACATGACTAGGTGTATGCTGGGCTCTATAGGGACATCTGTGTTGTGGTCATCTGGTGGTTGGAATTACTCTTACCGAGACAGGCCAGGCATTGAGAGGCTGAGCCGCCAGGCACAAGTAAGCCTCAAATCCTGTTACGATATGTAAATCAAGACCAAATTGCACTCTTACATTTTAAACAGGGCACGGAAGCTCATATGAGTTAGGGTTCTGTTCAGGTGCATGTGACAGAAAATCTGACTAGGAGGGGCTTCAATGAGTAAGGGGTTAATTTATCTAATGCACCATGTGATTTGGAAATAAGCAGTCTTCAGGTACAGCTGCTCAAATAGCTCACTGGAGACTCAGGCTCCTCCTCTCCCTTCCTGCTTTCTCACCTTCAGCATCTCTAGTTTTCGTCTTTCCCTGCAAGGTGGCTGCTGTGCCCTCAGGAACTGGCTCCTGTCCCGGGCACGAGGAAGGGAAGGGGTAAAGTGGCAAAGCATGGGAAATAGAGCCTGTCCCTCTTAAAGACCGTTTCTGGAAGCAGGGCCATGTTTACTAGCAGCTCACACCCAGTACCTTTTATAATTGGTAGTTACTTATTTTTAATATGACGTTGTTTAGAAACCACACCTAGTGACTTCTGCTTTATCTCGATGTCCAAAACCGGGTCATGTGGACACTCTCCACGGGACAGAGTCTGGACAATTGAGTGTCTCCACCTGGGCACATTGCTACCCCGCTCACTGGAGACTCAGGCTCCTCCTCTCCCTTCCTGCTTTCTCACCTTCAGCATCTCTAGTTTTCGTCTTTCCCTGCGAGGTGGCTGCTGTGCCCTCAGGAACTGGCTCCTGTCCCGGGCACGAGGAAGGGAAGGGGTAAAGTGGCAAAGCATGGGAAATAGAGCCTGTCCCTCTTAAAGACCGTTTCTGGAAGCAGGGCCATGTTTACTAGCAGCTCACACCCAGTACCTTTTATAATTGGTAGTTACTTATTTTTAATATGACGTTGTTTAGAAACCACACCTAGTGACTTCTCCTTTATCTCGATGTCCAAAACCGGGTCATGTGGACACTCTCCACGGGACAGAGTCTGGACAATTGAGTGTCTCCACCTGGGCACATTGCTACCCTCAGACAGGACTGGGCTTCTGTCAGGAAGAAGGCAAGAATAGATGTGGGCAGGCAATTAGCCGAGGCTGCCATAATGCTTAAGTTCAAACTTGTGTATTAACACTGAATTGCATCACCCAGCTTTACCTTAAAAGCCTACAGTCTTTAACTATTTCAGGGACAATTAGGTGACCGAAGAAAGATGAAGGCTGTCGGGGAGCCTCAGGCCATATGCCCTTCCAGACCCAGTTCAAATACAACGTTCAGGAAACCTCCTTCACCCCAGATCTCCTCCTCCAACACTCGCCAGTTGCCCTCTTCACCTGGTACTTATTTTGGGTAGAAGTCATTCTCCACTCCAGCCAAAGTGTAAATTCTTTGGGGGATGCAGTTATATTTGCATTTTCTTTTTTGTTCCCTATGGACCCTCCAAAACTCCTGA
>NW_007731457.1:159228-159590 GCF_000696425.1 Galeopterus variegatus | reverse complement strand
GGAATTGGAACTGCTGGTGTCATCATGTGGCACCATAACCAATCAGCCTTCCTCAAACCTTTGGCCATTACTCCCTGGAATGAATAGATCCATTGCCAGCACCCCCTCTTTGAAAGCCCTCATCCAGTGCTACCTTCTTGTCTGACCACCTTGATAGAAGGAGGAGGAGGGAGAGACACTCAGGTGCCCTCTACCTGCCAGTAGTTGCTTTGTTCCCTATCTTACTCAGTGCCCATGAAACTCCACTCCACGGATGTGGACACTGAGACCTGCAGGGGTTCGTTTTGCCTCCAGCAGTAGTGCAGACCCCGGCATTCCTCAGGCACGTCATTACTGTTACTTATTATTACTCCACAGTAACA
>NW_007731457.1:130874-158068 GCF_000696425.1 Galeopterus variegatus | reverse complement strand
ACAGTATTCTACAAATTGCACACATTATTAGTTAACTGCCACTGTGACAGATAGTAAGAGACAGAGCACGGTATGCTGTGAGCAGTTCTCAGCCTAGATGGCAGGGAATTTTGACCTCATCTTTTGGGAGGATGAGTTGGTTTTGAAAATACAAATACTTTGATACTTCTCCCTTTGAGAGGTAAAGCCTAATCCTCCTTTGCTAGAGTGTGCCAGACCTAGTGGTTCACTTTTCACGCATAGGAAAAAGCAGACGTGATGGTGTGCAATCTTAGGATGGGTCAGAGAAAGTCCCTATGGCTTCATTCTTGGCTGCACTCTCCCTGTCTCTTGAATTCCTTGCTCTGTGGGAAGCCAGCTGCCATGCTGTCAACAGCCCTACAGCTCTGAGGCAAGCTCACGAGGCCAGGAACTGAAGCATCAAGCCAAGAGCCACATGAGTGACCTGGGAAGTGGATCCTTCAGCCCCAGTCGAGCCTTCGGATGAGTACCCCCTAACTAGTCATCATGACAGCAGCTTTATGAGAGACCCTGAGCCAGAGCCCTAGCTCAGCCCCTCCTGGATTCCTGAACCTCAGAAACTGTGATATTATGCAGGCTTATTGTTATAAACCACCAAATTTTGGGATAGTACGTCATGTAGCCCTTGATAATTAATGCAGAGTATGATGGAGATACAGTCTTAGAAGCTCTTCTGTTCTGATAATGTCTGTTATGGCCTCACTTTGGGCTGATGACTTGCCATGCCCAAAACTGTCTCCTACAGTTGGAAATGCTCTTCCTTCACAATGTGGCGAGCACTGGTCACTCATCTGCAGTGTGGATGCCGCTGCTGTAGATGTTCACAGGTCCAGTGCCTTCCTTTTCCCATCCCTGACCCAGAGGAACTGTGTGAGATAATACACGTGTGTTGTTTTCAGCCACTAGCTCTTGGGTACCTTGCTACACAGCAAGAGAGAGCTAATCCATAGGGACAAAGGGAAGAGAGGGAGGGGGAGCGGGACTTGCTGGAGGAACTGGAAGCCATCCTGGGACCTGAAGGAAGAGAAGGAATTGACTAGGTGGTGAGATTGGGGAGGGTGGGCACGGTTGGCAGGCCAAGAGCACAGCACACTCAAGAGCCCTGCACCAGCAAGGGGTGTGATGAGATTGCAGGAAAGGAAGGGAGGCTCCTGCTGCTGGCATGCAGAGAAGGAGAGAGCAGGGAGTGGCCTAGAGACACAGCTGGGGGTGTGGGCAGAGGACGGGGCACCAGGGCACTGGGAACCATGCTAAGCAGTATGCACTTCATCTTGAGAGTAATGGGAGACAGTGAAGTTTCCAGTCAGGACAGCAACACCATCAGATTTTCTCACTCACTGGAAAGGTGATTGGGACTCAGCCAAAGAAGGATCCACCAGTGCTAGTCCTCACTGCCGACGCTGGCTTGGTGGGGACTGGTTGGTTCTCCTTTGTTCTCCAAGGCCTTGCTGCCTTCTCTTTTGTTATGGGTGATTAGCACTCATGGTCCTCATGGCTGTGATGAGCATGAGCTTCTGACTTTCCTCTTTCTCAGTGAGACACACCCATTGTGAGCGGTGCATGGTGACTACTCCCAGGTTTCCATCAGCTCCAAGGAGCAATCTCTTTTCCGCAGCTGGGAGTGAGGTGCCACAAATCTCAGGCACAGGCTGACATTAACAGTGACCTAGATTTTGAAGGCTGCTATCACCAGTTAGAGACAGGACCATGGTCTTTCCAGCCTGAAGTCTCTGTCTTTCTCTGTGCCAGCCTATGTGGTATCAACTATGTCGTTCCTACCCAGCTCTGCTGTGAAAAGAGAAAAGAAGCAGGAGTTAAGTTCTGGAACCACCAAGGTCCCTCCAAGCCTTAATCTCAGAGAAGCCGAATTTATTTATTATTGTTGCTTATTTCCTTTCTGTGCACTTATTCCATTAATGCAGACAGAACAATGTGTGCCATCAAGAGGCATTTTCCGCCTTAAAGCTAGAAATCTATACTTAATCCTTTTTCCTTCCTTACCTGTCCATTTCTCTGTTCCATACAATCCAACCTGTCATCACATCCTATGTATTATATGAAAGAAAGAAATCTCTTCAGTCCATCACATTTCTATGTATTAGATGAGAGAAAAAAAAATCCTTCCAATTCAAATTATGAACACCTTAGGGGACCAGGCAGTTCCTGCAAACAAGGCAAGTCAGCTAGCAAAGTGCAATAGGGAGGGGTGGGGCCTGCGGCCAACTGGAGAAAGCTTGCCCAGGTACAGGACTTTTTAAGATGTGCCAGCCAAAGAAACCTGTCTGTGTCCCCTGTTTGACTGGCACCTTGGGAGTCTGTGACCCTGCATCTATTCATTGAGTGTCCTGCTTCTCTCTCACTCTCTCTCTCTCTCTCTCAGGCTGTACAGCAGCCTTCTGTCTGGGAGATTTGCCCTAAGTCCATCTTTGTTCTAGCTTCTCCTACACTGTCCCCAGAATTCTCTTCCTAAAGTGTAAATCTACTCATCACTCCCCCACTTAAGGGCCTCTGCTGACTCACCAGACACAGGATGCAGTCTGAACACCTTGGGGATAAAGATAAGATCCTTTGTAATTTGCCCCAAATGGTCTGTTTGTGTTTTGGTTCTCCAGNAAATTTTGGGATAGTACGTCATGTAGCCCTTGATAATTAATGCAGAGTATGATGGAGATACATTCTTAGAAGCCCTTCTGTTCTGAAAATGTCTGTTATGGCCTCACTTTGGGCTGATGAGTTGCCATGCCCAGAACTGTCTCCTACAGTTGGAAATGCTCTTCCTTCACAATGTGGTGAGCACTGGTCACTCATCTGCAGTGCGGATGCTGCTGCTGTAGATGTTCACGGGTCCAGTGCCTTCCTCTTCCCATCCCTGACCCAGAGGAACTGTGTGAGATAATACACGTGTGTTGTTTTCAGCTGCTAGCCATTGGGCACCTTGTTACACAGCAAGAGAGAGCTAATCCATAGGGACAAAGGGAGGAGAGGGAGGGGGAGCAGGACTTGCTGGAGGAACCTGGGACCAGCCATCCTGGGACCTGAAGGAAGAGAAGGAATTGACCAGGTGGTGAGATTGGGGTGGGTGGGCAAGATTGGCAGGCCAAGAGCACAGCACACCCAAGAGCCCTGCACCAGCAAGGGGTGTGATGAGATTGCAGGAAAGGAAGGGAGGCCCCTGCAGCTGGCATGCAGAGAAGGAGAGAGCAGGGAGTGGCCTAGAGACACAGCTGGGGATGTGGGCAGAGGACGGGGCACCAGGGCACTGGGGACGGTGCTAAGCAGAATGCACTTCATCTTGAGAGTGATGGGAGACAGTGAAGTTTCCAGTCAGGGCAGCAACACCATCAGATTTTCTCACTAACTGGAAAGGTGATTGGGACTCAACCAAAGAAGGGTCCACTAGTGCTACAGAAAAGAAGCAGGAGTTAAGTTCTGGAACCACCAAGGTCCCTCCAAGCCTTAATCTCAGAGAAGCCAAATTTATTATTGTTGCTTATTTCCTTTCTGTGCACTTATTCCATTAATGCAGACAGAACAATGTGTGCCATCAAGAGGCATTTTCCTCCTTAAAGCTAGAAATCTATACTTAATCCTTTTTCCTCCCGTACCCGTCCATTCCTCTGTTCCATACAATCCGACCTGTCATCACATCCTGCATATTATATGAAAGAAAGAAATCTCTTCAGTCCATCACATTCTATGTATTACATGAGAGAAAAAAAATCCTTCCAATTCAAATTATGAACACCTTAGGGGATCAGGCAGTTCCTGCAAACAAGGCAAGTCAGCTAGCAAAGTGCAATAGGGAAGGGTGGGGCCTGCAGCCAACTGGAGAAAGCTTGCCCAGCTACAGGACTTTTTAAGATGTGCCAGCCAAAGAAACCTGTCTGTGTCCCCTGTTTGACTGGCACCTTGGGAGTCTGTGACCCTGCATCTATTCATTGACTGTCCTGCTTCTCTCTCGCGCTATCTCTCAGGCTGTACAGCAGCCTTCTGTCTGGGAGACTTGCCCTAAGTCCATCCTTGTTCTAGCTTCTCCTACACTGTCCCCAGAATTGTCTTCCTAAAGTGTAAATCTACTCATCACTCCCCCACTTAAGGGCCTCTGCTGACTCACTAGAGTCTGCAGGATGCAGTCTGAACACCTTGGAGATAAAGATAAGATCCTTTGTAATTTGCCCCAAATGGTCTGTTTGTGTTTTGGTTCTCCAGCTTCTAGAGCCCTGTTTTGATGTTATCTTCACATGCCTGGTGCCTAGCACAGCCCTGGCAAAAAGAGTCAGTGTTATTTGCTGAATGAATGAATGTGTTTCTGAGTGCCTGGCACACTGCACAGTGTTTATGCCCTTGTTGATTTCCAGGGTGTGTGTGGTGGGGTTGGTGAAAGGAATGCAACCCCCACATGATGGAGGGTTTAACTCACCACAGGAAGAGCCCTGATGTTAATATCCCAAAGCCTCCCTAACCTGGCCTGCTGCTTTACCAGGAGCATATTGGCCCAAGGGGGATCATGGCATTTCTGACAATGGCATTCGATGCATTGTAATGAAAGGGTAGAGTCATGGTGAAGACCAGAGCATGGACCCTGGAGCAGATGGGCTCAGGTTCAAATCCTGGCTCCATTACCTGTTACTCGTGTACTGTAAGACCTGACATTCCATGTGCTGCCTTCACATCTTTGAGCCTCACAGGTCCCCAAAGGCCTAACTTTGAGTTCTCCTGCTCTGGCCAGATATTTGCCCCACCCAATGGGAAAGACTCCCCACCTAGGTAGTTTCCCTATCAGTGGGACCACCTGCTCCTCACTCTGTTTCAGCTTAGTGGATTTCACCTTTGTGTGCAGCCATCTCATGCTATTTAAGTCGGGGGAGCCCTCCCTCACCAAAGAACACCTTGTGAAAGTGACCTAAATTCTCTGTGCCTTGGTTTCCTTCTCTGTAAAATGAGAGGTTATCATATGTGAAAGTGACCTAAATTCTCTGTGCCTTGGTTTCCTTCTCTGTAAAATGAGAGGTTATCAAATGAGAGGTACCTACTTCACAGTGTTGCCATGAGCATCGAATGAAATAATGTTTCTAAGGCACTTAAAACAGTGCCTGACACACAGGAAACACTGTGTAAGTGTTTGCAACTCTACTTTGCTATTATTGGTTTAGTGCAGTGATTCTCAAAGTTAAGCTGCACTGGAATCACCTGGAGGGTTTTGCTGCTCTCCAACTCGAGAATGTGTAATTCAGAAGGTCTGAGATGGGGCCAAGAATTTGTATTTCTAAGTTCCTACATAATGCTGTTGCTGCCGGCCTGGGGAACCCCACTTTGGGAACCACTGGATTAGTGTAAATACAGTGTTCCCCCTTGTCCGTGGGGTATATGTTCAAAGACCCCCCCTCTCCCCACCGAGTGGATACCTGGAACTGGGGAGAGTACATAACCTGATTGCCATCAGTCAGAAGATGTTTCCTTCATGTCTTCTACCCACAGATTTAACACCTTTTCCATCTTAACCGAGCACTTATCACATACTGTGCCTGGAGCTTTTGCAGTCTGAGGTGCAACAGCAAAACCAGCACAAATTTCTTTCTCCTTCTTCACAATTTCATTGATAGATTTGTTTTTACCATAGATCTTAGCAAGCTCAGCATACAATTTTTTTTCTTTCCCTATGTTGCCAGTATGGATCTGGCCGTCATATCTTGGGCACGAGGGGTGACAATTAGCTTTGTATCCCACGAATATTCATAACCAATAAAAAAAAGCACAGCACAAAACAAAAGAAAAAATAAATTAATTATATTTTTAAAAAAGAAAGAAAGAAAGAAGGAAAGAAACCCTTTGGGATTAGCCCAGTCTAGATACCCGGTTATACTAGCCTGCTCTCCTGTGGACACAGGAAACTTTGACGCTAAATGGAACCCAGTGCCCTAGTCTATGGGGAGAGGAAAATAAGTGGATATTCTGTCCTCTTTGTTATCCCCAACTCTTCGTTGTGTAGCCACAGATAAACAGCCTCCCTTACATATAATGCAGCTACTTTACATCTTTGAATCCTGCATGGTGAATGGATTTGGATTTTCAAAGCATCCTAACAGCCCTGATTTCCCTCAGCTCAATCTTCAGTACTTTGGGGGAAGATAGAAAACCAAGAAAGTCAGATTCCCTGCACAAGCATCTCCAGGTTTGCCAGACCAGACATGGAAGGTGAAATTTGGTCACGTTCTTAAATTATTCATTCATCCTGGTGGGAGGTTCATCAGATGGACAGATATTTTCCCCATCTCCAGTGATGCTTGACCTCTCCACCTACATATCGATGCCTTCAGAGCATCTGTATAACCTGGGACTGCTGACTGGTTGTTTGACGTTGGTCAACTTCCTTGACTTTTTTTTTTTTTTTTCCTCTTCCATCTCTAAGAAAATGGAAACACTGACTAATCTTCAGGGACCCTCCAGGTACTAATGTGACATCATTCTCAGATGAGAGAGCTCATTAGAGAAAACTATTAATGCACCAAAAAAAAGGGAAAAGTGTGAACTCGGCCTTGAGCGCAATGGCAGACAGCTGTTGGGAGAGCTTGATCCAGGCTGGATGCTTAGCAGAGGGGCTAGATCAAGAAATTTCTGATGTAGGGATCCAAGAAATATGGAGTAAGTAGTAGGGTGCTTGTTCAGTTCTAACCAGTGGAGAAAGGACTGGTTTAGGACTTGGCGGATAAAATGAAAAGCTACTTGACTTACTCAGTGCTGGGAAATGATGATTAATAAAGGCTACTTGAACTGTGCCTACTTGAAGTGTTGGGGATACAGTGGTTAATAAAACATGTTGTCCCAGTGGAGAAAGGACTGGTTTAGGACTTGGCGAATAAAATGAAAAGCTACTTGACTTACTCAATGCTGGGAAATGATGATTAATAAAGGCTACTTGAACTGTGCCTACTTGAAGTGTTGGGGATACAGTGGTTAATAAAACATGTTGTCACTTCCCTCATGGGGACAAGGACGTTAATTAAGGAATTAGATAAATAAATGTGAATCTTCAACCCTGATAAATCTACCTACAACAGAGAGGGACACAGTGCCATGGGAACATGTAACAACTGCACTGGCCCAGAGAGGGGGTCCAGGGAAGGAGCAGCAGGAGAAGCAGCCGGGGCGAGTGCTGCGTCCTAGGAGCGGGATAGGAATGTGCAGGAGGCCTAGGGACATGGTGACTTTGGGGTTAGCAGAGATGTGGCTAGCTACAAAGGTGAGTTTAGCTGGATAATGTTGGATCCTCTGTGTACTTGATTTTTGCTACCTAAAACATCTCTACTTGCAGGATTCCATAGATATTTATTGGCTGAGTACGTATGTGATAGTCTGAATAGTTAGAAAGAAGGATTCTGAGAGAAGAGGAAACAAGTATAGATCCCCAATATTTCAGCTTAAAAGAAAAGAATTCCCTGGAATCCTTTGGGTTGTAACAGCAAAAATGACAAATGGCAAATGCTGGTGGCATTCTATTTCAGAACCTCTCGAGGTATGTTTGTCCCAGTGAGCTGATACTAGGTCTGCTGTACTGTATCTTAAAGACATGGGACCTGCCTGGAGGCTGCCTCCAGGACCGCAGCTAGATGTGCATCCCACTTCCTACCCATGCAGAAGGATGGGGTGTAAGACAGATCTAGAAGTTGCTACGGGAACATCCTGGTCATCGAGGAATATCCTGGGTGTTTTTTACTCATGAAAACATCCCAGAATTCATCCTGAAATCCTCTACTCTCATAACAAGTTGAACATTTTGGGGCATGGCGAGCTGGGCTTATTTTGGTATCTAGGACTACTTTCCTGTCTTGATAGAAAGGCAAAATGTGATGTATAAAATAAGACACGTATGTGGGAGGGTGTATAGTGCATTTGCCTTTGAAATTGTGTTATTTACAGTAAGACAGGAAGATGCATGTACAATTTTGTTGGCACAGGCTGTGGGTTAATTGTCTGGAAGAGCTAGGATTGAAGGCATCTGTAGTTACAGTATTAACTAAGAATAGGCCTTTGCATTGGCTGTTCTGGCACACTCCAAAGTCTTAACTGTAGCTCTCCATATGTTTGCAGATAGGGAAGGGTGATGTTTCCATCAGAGTCCAGCTGGGTGCCCAGGCCTGACTCCTGGTTTCCCATGCAGTCAACTACTAAAACCCAAGGTTATCCCACCACATCTCAGCATGTGCTCTGCCATCTGAGGGTATTTCTAACCTTCCTGTAGGTTTCTGATAATTTGGCCCATTGGACCAAACTGAGGAGGTCAATCATCTGATGGGGTCAAGGAAATGAATATTCAGCAGCCTGAAGAATGGGCTTTGACCAATCCAATTAAAAAATTGTTTGGGCATGCAAGATCATTTCCCACCAAACTCATATATTTTCCTGGGCCAAGGTATTTTTGCATATGTATATGTGAAATATGTTTAGCATCTCTGAGTGACTAGACAGACCAGGAGGATCCAGATACATATTTAACTCACTCTTAAAACTCTTCAGATCCAACTGGCAGGATGAGAAAAACACATGGGCTAAGGAAAACAACATGCGTGCAGGAGACAGGACGTCTGTGCGGCGGGTGAGGCTGAGGGGCAGTGTTGACTTTTTGCTTCCTGCTGCTCCTCTCGGGGAGACATCCAGCTGGTAAATGTGATGCACCAGCCCTGAGCTCAGGAGGCAGGTCCTGATGGGTGATGTGAAGGGGCAGGCCTAAGCACAGTTACAGGAGACCCTTCCCACGTGGCTCTGACTTCACCCCCTGCCCAGGTGTTGTTGTGGGGGAGATCGCACAGAGGAATCCAAGACCAGCGTCAGTGTTGCAGTTTTGCAGCTCTTTATCTGGTGTTGCAGCTCTTTGTTCGGTGTTACAGCGCCTTTTTGCTTGCAAGCAAGGAGAGCACTGGGGAGTGAAGACTTCTAGACCAGGGTCTCCCCGAACAAAGGAAAGCCAAAGTCTTATATAGCCAAAATTTCCACCTTGACTTCCTGCCCAAGTTTCCATTCATGTCTTCCTATGTAAATGAGGGATGCAGTCCTGCTAATTTGTATTGGCTGATTATGGGGCACAGTTCATTGGCCAGCTCTGGAGCCTAATTTGCATCCAGACCTTAGGGTGATGTGAGACTGTTGTTATATCCTATTAGCACATGGGTACAGGTGGGTGCAGGAAGCAGGCAAGCTAAGTTGCAGGAGCCAGAGTTTGCTATTAAGACAGTCAAGAATAAAATTTCTATAATGGTTTCTCAAGTAGAAAAAAAGGGGAAAGGTTTAACAATTGGAAAATGCTCAGGGTTCCCTGCAACAGTGTCTTAGTCTGTTCAGGCTGCTGTAACAAAGTGCCATACACTGGGTGATTTGTAGACAGCAGAAGTCTGTCTCTCACAGTTATGGAGACCGGGAAGTCCAAGAAGAAGGTGCTGACAGATTCAGTGTTTGCTGAGGGCCCATTTCTCAAGGATATTGTCTTCTGGCTATGTCCTCATGGGATGGAAGGGGCAAACAAGCCCCCTGAGGCCTCTTTTATAAGGGCACTAATCCCATTCATGAGGGCCCTACCCTTAGGACCTAATCATCTCCCAAAGGCCCACCTCTTAATACCCTCACCTTGGGGGTTAAGATTTCAGTGTATGGATTTTGGGGGACACAAGCATTCAGACCATAGCATTGGTCTCCTGTTAGTCCGTCACAGCCCCTGGCTCTAGCTGCACTGAACCACTCACCTTCCCAGAGGCCACATCCTCTGGGAAGCCAGCCCTACCACTGGTGGCAGTTCATTCTCTCTGCTAGCTCCTTCCTCTTCTCCTCCTGTCAAATCCCTGTACATGCTCTAGCATCCAACCCAAAAGTCACCTCCTTGCTGTAGACTTCAGGCATGTTGGGAATATCGCTAAGCCGAGGATACCTGTTCTTCCACCGTAGGTCCCTGTGGCTCAGCTCAGAGGTGTACAGACATGAAACATGACTGTATGAAAGGACAGGGCCCTCCCCGTCAGGGGTCAGTGGCTCTTTTCTGTGGGCTCCCACTCATCCCTGCCCATTACTCTTACTTGTACCCGTCCGCTTACCCACCTGTCTCCCTGCACAGGGGGAGTGTTTCTACTGAGCATGAAGTGGGTTTCATTCATCTGTACGTCACCTGGTACTGCCCGGGGCCCAGCGGGGGTCTGTAAGTCCATTAATAATGAGAGTGTGTAAAGACATCTTAAGTTCTTATTAGGGCAGATTGGAGAGGGAAAGGTTCTGGAGGTGTCTAGAGTTTTTGAAGAGTCTTCTTGGGAGAAGTGGGGTTGGAAACTTGACCTTGGAGGGTGTGTGGGATGAAGGGTTGGGAGAGTCTCCATAGCAGGAGGACAGTGGAAACCATGGCACAGAAATGGGGTGATTGTAGGTGTGAGCCTGGGGGACCTCAAGAAGGCCACGCTTATTGGAACAGAGGATTCGCCCCAGGGAGTAGAGAAGAACATCTGGTTTAATAGAGCAAGGGCTGACCTGGGAGCCTTGAACATGAGCAGATGGAGAGAAAACAGGGAGCCATGGCAGGTTCTTGAGGAAGGATGTAATCATCGCGTTGCCTTAGAGAGACAAATTGAAGAGCGGGGTGAAAAGAAGCTATTTAAATCATTCCAGTACGAGGTGATGGATGTCTCAGCTGCTGAAACTAGAGGAAGAATAAAATCTGAGAGGCATTTTGGGAGAAAGACAGGGAGTTCTTGGGAACATATTAGTGTGGAGGCTGAAAAGCCAAACATGAATCACTCAATTTTTCTAGAGTGGCACGGGAAGAAATTTAGTTTCATGGGTGAAAGTGGTTAATTTGGAGGGAGGGGTGACTTTGTAGGGCAGGAAAGATAATGGGTTCACTTTGGGACCCATTCTGTGACGATGGGGCACGTTCAGGAAGTTGTGGGATGGGCAGGGGTCGGTCTGCAGCTCTGTTCTTTCACTCGAGTTGTGTTTTGCCGAGATGACGGCGCTGTGACCTTGTGATCCAACCATAGCTTACTACTGTGACCCCTTAATAGTCTGTAGACAGGTGGGTGTCCGCAAATGACCAGGTAGAAACTTCTCTGACAACGTGAAATGATGACACTCGGTGGAGTGGTGTGTTGGCTCCTTTGCCATCTGCTTCCCCCAGAAGGTGGTAGCTTTGGACTCCACCCCTAGAACATGTGAGTCAGGGGACTTGGCCGAGTGTATGAGTTTGCTGTGGCTTCTGTAACACAGCACCACTAACTGGTTGGCTAAAAACAACAGAAAGGAGGTGAAAGGTCCAAAATCAAGGTGTTGGCAGGGTTAGTTCCTTCTGGATGCTCTGAGACAGAATCCGGTCCGTGCCTCTCCTGGCTTCTGGTGGCTGCGGGTGGCCTCGGCGTTCCCTGGCTTGTAGACGCATCGCTCCAGTCTCTGCCTCTGTCTCCATATTGTCTTCTCCTCTGTGTATCTCTGTGTCTGTTTCCCTTTCTTTCCTTCTGAGAAGGATGTGTCATTGGGTTTAATGTCTATCCTAACCCAGGATAATCTCATCTCAGGATCCTTACCTTAATTGTATCTGCCAAGAGCCCTTTTTCAAATAAGGTCATATTCACAGGAACAGGGGGTTAGGACTTGGACATATTGTTTTTAGGGGCAGGGAGCCAGGGGGAGCCCAATTCAGCCAACTACAGTGTGGGGGAGTCTTTTTATAAATAGAATTTTTGTTCTTTTTTTCCCATGGCAATGGATGGAAAGTAAAATGTTTTCTCAGGATCAAATGAACTGAAAGTCTGTTCTTTAAAAACAACAGTGTCTTGTATCTGCTCCTTTTCAAGAATGTTGATAATAGCAGTTCCGTGGTGCCCCCTGACCCCCAACATATGCTTGGATTATAAAGGAAATGAAAGAAAATACTGGGAACTTCAAAGCATTTCCAAAGAGATGGAAGTGAGGAATGGGTTTTTGTAAATAAATTATTTCATCCCTGAAAGTTTCTGGAAGAAGAGGTTCTCTGTAGTAGGTTTTAGTGGTGTGGAAGGAAGGAGAAGGAGAGGAGGTTTGGATAGAACAGTAGGTTCAGGGGGTGTCCTGACAGTGGGAAACCATGCCTGGTTGTCCTAGGCTTCTTCATGGAACTTGTAAATACAGTTTTTTAAAATATACTGTTTGCTTTGGCAATAGTGATATATGTGAAGCCCAGCAAAGGGGAGAGCCCAGAGATGCCAGGCGGGTTTGGGAATGAGAGCTTAGGCTCTGATGATGAACGTGGGATGAGAAGAAAGAAATTAATTCGGTATATATTTTAAAGAAAAAAAATGAATGCTGAGCAGATATAGAGAGGAGATAAAAGTGCATGTGCAGTCGCGGGCTACGTGGAAGGATGAACTTGTGAAGTCCCGGGATTGCTCTGACACGTTTCTGTTCCCCTGGGGCCCCCAGCACCGTGCAGAGCCTGAAGCAGACCTGTCATAAATACCCACAAATTGAAATAGTGCTCCTTTCATCCTGGCTGTCAGCTCTGAAATCAAAATTGAAATTTAGGAGCTGCTGGGCCTCTCAGGAAAGCTATATTTCATTGTGCAGTGGTTATGCTCAGCTCAGAGATATCAGATCAGCCCCCAAACCAAGGGGAGAAGTTGGGGTGTTTACAGTAGGTCTCCCCAGGTGTTGTTTCCGGAGAAGACCTGGTCAACCCAACATTCACCTTCAGCTAAGTTGGTTTCCCTTTACTGCTTTCTCTGGACAACGTTGGCCCATGCCGAGCTCCTCTGTTCTCTTCTCTTGTCTTCTTTTCAGCATGCTAGAGTCTACAAACTATTTGGGTTGAGAAAAAGAAAGAAGGGTTAAGCCCTACCTACTTTGCCTTGGCCACCTGGGGGGTCTCAGGCACTTCGACTGGAGGGATGGTCAACACTTGACCAACACAAGAAAGAGGCTCCTGCAGACCTTGTAAGTGGGCCCCCAGTCACTGGGAAAAGGATCCCTGGATGCCAGATACTGGGGATTAGGAGGGGACATGGACTACAGATAGGCTGACCTCGTGAGCCCCATGGACTCATGGCCCTGTTGGAAGGGGAACCGCTGGAGAAGAACGGGGAGGGAGTCCTTCTAAGTGTAGGGCTGAAGAGTAAGTCTGGTGACCCTGGTCTAAAGGTAGCTCTGGGTTGGGATGTTCCTCACGTTGCCTTGTGTGTGTAGCTGAGATGCTGGCTGGGGATCACAGGTCACACAGCAGGGCAGTGTGCGGAGCAGCGGGTTAGCACAGTCAGAGGAACTATCTCTTTAGCCCTTGTTCTGGAGAAGCAGAAGCCAGTAAAGAATTCATTAAACACCTCTCATGTCCCAGAATGTTTGGGAGGTCCCCTAAACCCAGCACCCCAAGTGCATTTTAAAGGCCATCCTGCCAACTGGAGAAAAGAAATAGACGGATTCTAAGTGAAAATCTGTTTCTCGTGCTGGGAGCCTGATCCAGTTCATTCCCTGCCCTAGAAAGTGGGTGTTTCTTTGGTTGAACAAGGTCAGGGTAGGACGGTAAAAGCTCTTTTGTTGCAAAGGCAGCTTGGTAACAGGAAATGGGGGCAAAGGACCTCAGCATTCCAAGAGAGAAACCAGAAAACTCAATGCCCTGGAGCATGTGGGATTCAATAAAAGAATCCCTTGGTCTAGAATATGATTTATTCTTAGTGTAAGCAATTTGGTTGTCTGCTTCCCCCACCATTGTTAGATTAGGGAAGAAAAGCAAATGAAGCGTGAAAGGGAAAAGGTCTTGCTCATTGCAGGCCTCCTGACAACTGGGAGACAGGAAAGCAGATGCCCCGATGACAATGAGCAGACATAAAATTGATGACCACATGTCATTCATGCAGATGCCACGTCCATGAACAGACCAGCTGGGTGGCTCCGATGAGGGATCTGACATCCTGTCCTACCTCAAGACATCTGCAGCCATCCCTGTTCCATGTTGTCACACAGTACTTCATGTTTCCGAGATGGTTCTGAATCATCAATGCAGAAATTAAGTTAAATTAAGGATGCAGGAGAATGAATAGTACCTTTGAGAACAGTGTCTGCCGAAAGGAAAACGTCAATACCAAGGGGCGGGCCCTCCACGACAGGAAAAAGCCATGTTAGTTGGACCATCTGGCTCCCCCATGGTTTGGAGCAGCTGAGGCTGCACTCCGTTAGGGTGTGTGCAGTGATCACGGTGGCCGGCCCTGAGAAGGCAGCGGTGGCGCTGCTTGGCAGCGTGGTCCCACGGCTGAGACCAAGGCCAGCTGATCAGGCCACGAGTCCTGCTGCCTCTGCGCTTCTGCAGAGCTGAGCCTCCATGGTCTTCTCCGTGAAATGATGGTTCTCATACTAGAACCTCACAACACGAATGAGACAGTGCACCTAAGGCATAGAGCCTGTCTCAGAATATTTCAGCACTGTTCGTTCTAGGGCTGACATAACGAAGTCGCACAAACCGGCTGGCTTAAAAGCAACAGAAATTTATTCTCTCACAGTTCTGGAATCTAGAAATCTGAAATCAAGGTGTTGGCAGGGCCATGTTCCCCCAAGGTGTTGGCAGGCTCTAGGGGAGGATCCTTCCTTGACTTTCTAGTTTCTGGCAGCTGCCAGCAATCCACGGTGTTCCTCGGCTTGTAGCTGTATCACTACAATCTCTGCCTCCGTCTTTATGTGGCCTTTCCGCCCTCTGTCAGTGTGTCTCTGTCTCTGTGTTCTCTTCTTATTATGAGGACACGAGTCATTGCATTTAGGACCCACCCTAATCCAGTATGACCTCATTTTAACTACTTATATCTGCAGAGACCCTATTTCCAAATAAAATCACACTCTGATATTCTGGGTAGATATGAATTTGGAGGAGACACTGTTCAATTCAATGTACTATTCTCTGGTGTGGTTTACAACTGTCTGAAAGGGGTCCCTTCCACATATGTAACTAGCTCCCTGTCCCAGTCCCCTCTTAACTGGCAGCCTAAATGAGACCTGAAGCCTGTTACCAGGACTTCCTTCCCTCCTTTAGCTTGGAGACATTTTCCCTTTTAAAATGTGTGTACTTAGTGAGGATATTGTTATTATTGTTTTGTTTTAAGTCTTATTAAATGCTGAAGCCCAAGTGTGAAGGTGTTTATTCAGGTCTCATCCACACCCTAATAATAACAATGTGGTTTACAAAGTGGGCCCACATTTGACCTCAGCTGACTGTCCCGGACCTGCAGAAATGTAGGCAGACCAGATGGCCCCATCTTTCAGATGAGAAAAGTGAAGTTGAGAGAAGCCCCATAGCAACGAATGGCAAAAGTCAACTTCAAAGCGAGGGCCCCTGACTCCTCACATGATGGCAGGTGGTGACCAGGTGAGAGGCAGAGCCCTTGCTTTATCATGGACAAGCTGCTACCTTGGACAGGTGGCTTCAGCTCTCCAAACCACTATTTTTCCACCTCTAAAACAGTGGATGAGTTCTTCTTTGGAAAGGTGATGTGAGAATGAAATCAGACCACATGTACGTAGTGCTGTTGGAAATTGCCCAGGAAACGCTATTCTCTCTTCTTTGTCTGGCAGGTGTATTGTCAACAACTCATCTCCTGGTTTTGTTTGCTGCTTACCCTACATCATCCTGGTAGTTTATACCTGAGAAGCGTCCAGTGCAGTGGTGGGGGGTGCACTGGAGGGGGCAGAATGGAGGCAGCGACCCGTGGGTCCCGCAGAATCTGAGCATCTGTCTGGGGTGGGCCCTGAGTGGGTTTCCTGGGGCGGTGCCTCCACTCTGCCATCTGGTACTCGCACACACGTGTCCCGGGCCTGCTATTTGCAATCACATCTCCCCAAGCAGGGGGTCTTCCCATCTGTATTTCCCAGTTCTTCTCGGGCCAGCCTGATCTAGAGAGAGGGAACATGTGACACTCTGTGGGATCTGCCTGGAAAAGAGACTTTCATAAATAACTCAGAGCTGCAGGGGGACCTGGGGAAGGGCTGGTGGAGGAGTTCTATGTGAACATCCAGGATTGTTCAGAAATACACGCATCTACAAAGCAGGCTAGTGCCAAGCTCTCAGTAGCAGAAGAACGAGAGCTAAATCTCATCCCCAAGTTCCAGCCTGGCGCTGTGGTGGGTTCTTTGATCACTCGACTCCAGAGAAGGGCATTGGCTTGGTCCTTTGAGGCAGACTGGAAAACAAGTCTTAAGGTAGAGTCTGGCTTTGAGTTTAGGGCTGAGCAATTGCTGTGTCTTGAGGCTGTGGGTCACCCATTGAAATGAGCTGGTACCTTGTAGCCTGGCTTCCTGCAGCTGCCCCTAAGTAATTATTCAATCTGATTGCTACAGCATGCTCAAGATCATCTTGCAGGATGCAGTCTCTTAGGAAAGACTTTTGGTTACTTGGAGACTCCTAGGGTATAGATTCCCACTGGGGTGGGGCCGTATGCACACTCCCTACCGCGTCTCCCTGAATCCAGGTATATCTTTTGGGGAGGGTCACAGTTGATGCAGATGCAGCTACCAGCCTGAAGCACTGCTCCCAGGATGGTGTCCACGGGCACCTCAGCAGCCTGGAAACTGGGCTGCAAGGGTCTGGTCTCTCCATTAGTGCTCTGGGCTTGGGGCCACAGGAGCTCTTCGAGAGAAGGTGCTGCTTATGGTGAGCTCCACAGTGGGAAGTCTTGGGCTGAAAATGGGGCTGCTGAAAACATGCAGGGAAAAGAAAAGGGCCAGGATGGTGGTAGAAACAGGTTCTCACAACATTAGCCAGCCCTTCAAAGCAGAGGGTTCCAGCTGGTGAAGCAGGTGAAAGGAGCTTTTTTCTTTTTTCCATGTAGCCAGGCACCATATACTCCCCTGGCAATGAGTGCCTCAGAGTCAGGCAGGCATGAATCAAAAGGGTATACAGAATTGGAGGGAGATGTTTAAGTATCTGGGCCTGGTAGAGAAAGAAAGAAGGAGAAGAGAATAAGGATTTAGAATTCTCTGAGTTCCAAGTCACCCCAGGTCGAATGAGATATATCCCTGCCCTTGGCTTAGAAAGAAGAATAAAGCAATCTGGCCTAAATGGCAAATGTATACAGCGAGGCAGATGGGAAATGCTCAAACCAGAGGCCACTGTTTCTTTTTCAAAGAAGATTTCTAATTTTTTAAATAAAGAATAGGGCACACAAAATGGCCCATTTGTCAGCAGTTGATTGGGTCACCACGTGGCTGATTGAATTTTTAAGGCCAGCTGACATACCCAATTAATGGTAGATTGGGAGTCCCTCTCTAGGTGTGACTTCAGACTTGTCTGTTTACTTTCATTTGGTGAAAAGGGATCTTAGCAGGGTCCTACTGGGCTCAAGTTATTCCAGGGTGGTGAATCCTTGGCTGACTTAATCAGATGTTTCCCTAGAGCTACTGTTCTGTGAAATGAAGAGCTACAGCTGAAGGACTGTTGTTTGGTTGCTTGGAAACTAGTACTTTTGCTACCCAGAGTCATCACCAAGCCCTTCTAGGGAGGTAAGGCGAGCTGCCACCAGCCCCCCAAGTCCTGAATTTCTCAGAAGCCAGGCATAAGTCAGTGGAGGAAGAAGGAGATTTTGCTGGCAATTGTCCCATCAAAGACAACTTGAGTCTCTGCAAGGGGCATGAGCCTGTCTGTTCCCCACTTCTGGCTCTGTCTGTTGTGGCAGCACACCGTAGCTCACGTGCATTTGCACGGACTGCGCCATACCGCGATGTCGTGTAAGAATGGCTGCTCATCTAGAGAAATCAGGAGTGATTCCACGCCATTGTGCAAACAGAGACAGGGAGGCCCAGAGTGGTTAGTTGGAAAAGTAAGCAGCTTTGGCTTCAATGTTGTTCCCACTAGCATTTCTTAGTTAACGCCATCCCTTCCTCTGTGGCTAAACAGGAGATATTATAGATGCCTCCTAGTCCAGGCTCCATCTGTGGGCCGGACGGCTCCTGCCAGTTCAGAAGCTCTGAGAGAAGGTCCGAGCGTCCTCCTATAGCCCGCATCCCTCCTTGAAGAGCCTGCCTAGTTCATGGTTAAGCCTGAACATTTTTCTCCAGGTCCACAGGTTGGTGAGGATCAAATTATTCAAGTCCTATATTAGTGCTATGGGAGTGGCCAAGAGCAATGGTCAGCCTGGTGTGAGGTCACAACCGGTGCTTTTGGCCACACTGCAGCGGATACCATACCATGATATCCCCCAGATCGTGTGTGTGTGTGTGTGTGTGTGTGTGAGAGAGAGAGAGAGAGAGAGAGGATGGTCTCTCCCTGCTATAGGAGGTCCATTTGAAAGTGGTGAGCTAGTCTATGGGTAAAACGTGCCTCTCCTTTTTTTTTTTCTTCTTTTTGGTGGCCAGCCTTAAGGAGGTCCAAACCCTTGACCTTGGTGTTATCAGCACCATGCTCTGCCAAGAGAGCTAACTGGCCAGTCCCTTAAAACCTGCCTCTCCTGAAGCACATGTCAGGACAGTTCAGTCGTGCTGATCCACAGATACCTGTGCATTTCTCTCTCTCTCATCTTCCCCTTCTCTGTTCTTTGGATCCCTCCTTCCATCCATTGCTCTCATTCATTTCCTCATTTGTTCAGCACTTATTCATCATGTGCCCGTTGTGAGCTGAGCCCTGGGCTGCGGGCGCCCCTGCCCCCAGGAAGGCTGTGACCTGGCATGCACTTGCCTTCTCCTTCTGCCTCTCTCCTCGGCTGTGCCTTGCCAAGTGGGCAACGATTCCCCGTATTCACTTCCTCACTCTGCCAGAAGGACAGACAGCATTTTCCCGAGCAGGGACAGTCCTTCTATGCATGGGTTTTGCGCACTCACTGTGTGGCTTCCAGAGCCATGGACCTATAGGAGATGCCCAAGGCAGGGCTGTAGTCCCCAGCCCCAAGTAGCTTAGGGACCTGGCAGGGAAAGAAGCGTAACACATAAAAAATAGATGGCACTAGATAAAGGTCAACGGTATATGTCATTGTGTACCTGGAGGTTCTGGTGGCTGGAGCGTTCTGGAAGGCCTTGAACAGGCCGGATGTGCAGGTGCTGGAGCAGAGTCTCGGGCGTGATGAGGGAGGAAGATCCATGGCTTGAAGGTGGGAACCCCAAAGTCTGCTCTTCCTGGGGTGGAGGGCATTGGGGCAAGCAAAGTAAAACCTCTTCCAAAATGACTGGAGCCAGTGCTGCTGGGCCCTCCAGAGGGTCAGTCCTGCAGCTCAGGATTGCCGGGCAGCCCCTTCTGTTGTCCAGGGCTGGTGGAAAGGGCTCAAGAGCAGGAGGGAGAGCCCCGGCAGCAGGTTGTTGTCTCAGTGTATCCCCCATCAGAAGAGTGAAGAGTGTCGGGATCTCTCATTTCAGTGGGAGAAGGGGGAAGCTGGATGTGGTGGTTGAGGTGGAAGAAAGCTCCCTCGCTGCAGGGAAGGAGGGTGGCTGGTGGAGAGATGCTCACCCAGGGGAGGAGAGGAGATGGGTCTGCTCTGGGCATTGGGCTCTTGCCCCTCCAGGCCTTTCACACCATCTCCATTTCCTTTTCTGATGACTAGTTTATTGCATTTTAAAGATGAACACAGTGTGAGACATTACATTTTCCTTGATCGCTTGACATCTAGAGATAAAAACCAATCTCTCTGTAAATCACACATCGATTTTTCTCGTTTCTGTGTAGCAGTCGGCCTCAGCCATGGCTGAGGAGTGCATTATGGTGCAGTCTTGTTTTATTAGGAATCTGAGCACATGTCCTTTATGGCCCATTGCCATGTCTTCTCACTGATGATGCCCAGTGTGAAACCAGAGATGGCCGCATGAAACTTTAATGATAATCCATCAGGCCACAGAGACCCCACTCAGAGGCTTTCCTGCAACATGAGCCTGGGGGGCCAGGTGTCTGTAAAGCCCCCTTTCCTCCTGTGTGGCTCCATTCCTATGAAGCATCACACCAAGCGACTCTCAGTGCATATCCGTGCTCCTGGTTCCTCATCGTTCCCAAAAACATAGAGCTGCCTAAGGTTTTTAAAAATGGGCAGCACATAAAAAAGTATAAAACAGTAGCTGGCATGTGGTAACTGCTTAATGATGTTGCCTGTTATTTTTAACATCATTAAGATTAATTATGACCAAATTATATGCATATGATAATCTCTTATAGTTTGCTCATGTGCCAAATGGGGACGAGAATGCCAGCCTTCTGCCCCATCGAGCAGGGCGTGCCTGCGTTGGCCATCGGTAGGAGCTTAACGCACACATACAGAATGAATGATGTGGCCTGTCCACCGTCAGGTCTGAAAAAGTTGAAGGTGTTTATTGCTGTTCCCCCAAATGCATATGTTGTCCTGCAGGGCATTTATTGGGTGTGTGGCTCCTTTGGCCAATGTGACAGGGTATCAGCTCAGGTGTTCTGAGAAGCAGGTGCCAAGAAGGGATTAGATCTGCAAGAGATTTATTGGGGGAGATGCCTGTGAAGGATAAAAAGGAGAGAGCAGGAGCTGGTGGACTGCCATGCAGGCCTGGCACCCAGAAAGGAGAGGGGGCAGGAAGGGGGCCTGGGGAGGAGGATCCTCCAACCACAGGGCAGTTCCAAGACTGGTGGGAGTCCCATGTCCTTCCAGGCTGGGCCTACACTGGTCCCCCCATGCTTAGTCACTGGCTGGGAGAGTTGGGGGTGGGGAGAGGAGGTGGTGGAGTGGGACTTGAGACAGGCACTGGGCTCCCCACAGGAGATCAGAGGACACATTTTCATGGCCACCGCAGATGGGACTACACCTGGGACAGGCTGTAACCTCTGCAGACATAGAACAGGATATCCCAGCTTTCCTTTGCCCCTTGCTTTGGTTTCCATAGCTCATCTGTAATTGATGGGCAGAGCTCTGGGTGTGTTTGCTGAAGCTTCCTCAGGAGACAGTGAGAAACTTGAGTAAGCCCTGGGGGTGGGGATAGTTGGAACAAGTCATGAGTTTATCATAGATCAATTGCATGACATTGTCCCGGAGCCCTCACACTGGATCCCAATAAGAAAGCACTGAATATGGGCCGGCCCGGTGGCGCACTGCTATAGTGCACTGCTTGGGAAGTGCGGTGGTGCTCCCGCCGAGGGTTCGGATCCCACATACAGACCGGTTCCCGCTCACTGGCTGAGCGAGGCGCGGGAGCAACACCGAGGGCTGCGATCCCGTTGCCGGTCCTGGTCTGGTATGGGGGCGACACTGAGGGTTGTGATCCGTTGCCGGACACGGAAAAAAAAAAAAAAAAAAAAAAAAGAAAGCACTGAATATGTTCACAGCAACCCTTTGGAAATAAGGAAGTTGAGGCTAAGAGGCAGAATGACACATTTAATTTCCCTACTGCCATCAAGCCCCGCCCCCCCCATGCCCCACTGCCACTGCTACTGCCACCGCCATTTTGTTGGTGACCAGATCTGAGAATTCACCTTTGGTTTTCTGGCTCCTGGCCCGCTGTCTCCAACACCTTGAAGCTCACTGTATTTTAGTGGAAAGATAATAGACGCAGAAATTTGAGTATGTGCACTGACATCTGAACTTCCTAAAGAACCTGCTGAATGGTTGGTTTATTCAACAGTGTATCAACACTGGGAACCATGCCCGGTGCCCTTGGGGATACCAAAGCCTTAAGAGCAGATCTTGGTCTCCATCATGTCTACAACGTCCACCAGCAGCCTAGCCTACCAAAAGAATGATTCTCTGTGGGGTGAGAGCAGCAGACCCCACAAAGATCAAGGTCTGGGGGTGATATCTGGAAATAGAGCGGGTCTCTGTTCTATTTCTTTGGTGGTCTGTTTAATGAATAACTGATTTATTTTCAAATTTCCAATAATATTAGATATGGTGTAAGTTTTACATCTAAAGTGGGCACACATGGGTTTTTCCATTTGTTTTTTCTGCAATGTGTGTCTTTTTGTATTATGGTAAAATATACATAACACAAACTTTACTATTCTAACCATTTTAAGTGTACAGTTCTGTGGTACTGAGTACATTTATACTGTTGTGCAGCTGTCACCACTGTTTATCTCAAGAACTTTTTCATCTTCCCAAACTGAAACTCTAATTATTAAACCCCATCTCCCCATTTCTCTCAACCCCTAGCCCCCAGCAACCCCCATTGTACTTTCTGTCTCTATGGATTTAACTACTCTAGTGACCTCATATAAGTGGGGATTATATAGTACCATATTTGTCCTTTTGTGACTGGCTTATTTCTCTTAGCATCATGTCCTCAAGGTTCATTCATGAGGTAGCATGTGTCAGGATTTTCTTCCTTTTTAAGGCTGAATAATATTCCATTTTGTGTAATTCATGGGTTTTTGAAGGTTGTGAACCTCTGCTCAGTTGCCCTGTAGTTGAGAGACACTAGAAAGATGAGTCCCACACAAGGACAAAGGCATGTTGACTGTCATGGGCTCTGGGATCACATCAGCTTGTATTAAGGCATTTTCTTGAGTCAGAGCCACTGGTGAATAGTGTAAACTCCAGGCCATTTTGAGAGCCCAGTGAGTGAGGAAGTGTGGCCAGGGTAGAAGTTGTTTGCTAAATGTGATCTAAAAGCCAAGAGGGAATCCTGCTCGTTCACATCTGGTCATCTCTCGAAGGCCTGGCCAGGTCCAGCTGCACCAATGACTGCACCATATGTCAGCATTAAAGAAGTAGTGTTGGCAGTTCTGGTGGCAGGAGGGGCAGAGACAGCAGGCCTCGGTTCCTGCCTCAGTTGTATATCCAAGTCCTGGGGAGATAGTTGCTTGGATCAGCTCCTGGGGGGCCACTCTCTGCCTCTGGGGCTCCTCCAGGCTGCCCAGTGGCCCCTGGGATGGCCACAGATACAGGGGACCCAAGGATCCTTAAGGACAGTGTCATTTCATTTATCCATTTATCCTATTATGTACTAAGCATGCACCTTACTGCTGGAGATTTGCAGGATGGTGAAGGAAACAGACACAGGCATCTCTCACCCAGTGGGGGTGATGGATGCTTCACCTTCCCTTGGAGGCTTCTTCCTCTCCCTGCATCATTTTTCTTCATGGCCCTTATCCCTATCTGACATTAAATTCTCTCTCTATCGGTTTGGTCTTCTCCATCTCCCCTGTAAGAAACAAGGTCCAAAAGGTCAGGGACTGCTTTATTTATGGCTGCCCCTCAAGCACCTAGAACTATCTGTAGCCCGATGCAGTCACTGAGCTATTCAACAAAAGAAATAATTGCAATAAACACGCAATTCAAATTGTGGTGAAAGTCAAGTAGAAGTTGCTCTGGGGAAGGTTTCTCTGAGGAAGTTGCATGAAAACTGAGATCCAATTCAACAAAAGAAATAATTGCAATAAACACGCAATTCAAATTGTGGTGAAAGTCAAGTAGAAGGTGCTCTGGGGAAGGTTTCTCTGAGGAAGTTGCATGAAAACTGAGATCCAAGGGAGAGAGATTGCAGGCGGAGAGAGGCAGAGCCACAGAGAAAGCAGTGGTGCAAGGGCCCCGAGGTTGAGGGCAAAGGACTGCTGAAAGGCCAGGTGACTGGAAGCGAGGGGAAAGACAGGGAGGGTCACATGGTCCAGGGCCTTCAGACCGTGTGAACATTTTAACTTCCTCCTAAATGCAGAGGAAAACCACTGGAGGGTTTTTAGCAGAGGAGAGGAAAGAGATGCTGAGATCTGTGTTTTCAAAAGGTCCCCCTGACTCAGCAGTTTGCCTTCTAAGTGTATACCCCTTTGGGCTATGGTTCTTTCCAGACTAATTGTCTTTCCACGTTGACTGTAGCCAATAAGGGATGACAGTTACAGCCAGCATCATGCAGTGCCCTACAGTTGGGAAGCCTTTCACACACACCATCTCACTGGATCCTCACCTCCTCCTTAGGGGTAGCTGTTATTACTGTCCTCCCTGGTCTAGAGCCGAGGCACAGGGCCCTGTGATAATAAGGCATTCTGCTGGTAAATGATCTGAGATCACCCAGATCATCCTCGCTCATAAATTTACATCCAGCCTAAGAGCTTGTGGCCACAGTAGCTCCTAGCAGCTTGGTGATCCACGTCCCGCTCTGCCTGCCTATTGCAGATCATCGCTAAGCTGGCCCCTGGAGGAGCCCAGACAAGCTGAGAGCTGCATGCTGTCTGGGCTCTCAAGGTTGATGAAAAATTTCCCATTACCTTGCTACAAGCATCAGGTCGAGTTATGAGTCAGACGCTCCTTTGCTGGATGGGGAAAAAGAAATTCTCTTCCTGGGGCACCTTAGAACACAAAGATAAACCTGACAAATGGTTGTTACTGGCTTAAAAAATAGCCACCTAGTGGTTGACCTGCTTTTAAAAGTTCGTGGCTGCAGGGGAATATTGCTGGTGATTTCATTTAAAGGGAAAGTGCCCAGCCCTAGCCCTCCAGGTCCCTGGACCTCCCAGGTTCAGTTCGCTGCATGCCAGCAGTGGGTATCCCCAGTCACACTGATCTGATCCCCCTATCCCTGGACAGATGACCCTTTGTGATTGGTCTGTGGGGACATTGTGCCTAAACTCCCCACCCCCAGCCATACTGATATTCATTTTTCTCTCCTATTGCTGGGCTATAAATTGCAGGTGAGTAATATAACTTCCACAAGGAGTAGGATCAGACCCAAACTCCTGGGCTCAGAACACCAGACTCTGATAACATGGTCTCCAGTATCTCTGGAGGTTTTGTCTGTCCCTCCTCTCCATCTGTCCAGCTACAGCCATCCATGGTCTGCCCTCTTGACTCTGCCATGTGGACTCTTCTTGTTGCATGAGACAGAAGGCCACTGGGCCACCTTAGGGGAAAGAGGGTCATGGAAGGGGTCCACAGGGCCAAAAATGTGAGGAAAGCTGTCATGTCTAATGACCTGTGCCCCTAACCAATCCCACAATTACCCACCAAGGGGGTCCACTTTAGTTACTGTTATGGATGAACCAAGGGAAATCTGGGGGTGGGGGAACATTATTCCAAACTGTAGAAATACCCCCTGCCCTTGGTGAGCACGGAGGAGCTTTGCCCTTGTCCCCACGACAGCTTTACCACTGAGAAGACCCGAGGTTCTAAAACCAAAGGGCACGGAACAGCACACGGCTCCCCCGGACTCTCTGCTTTCTGTGAGTCACAGAGTTTCTGAGACCCCAGACTGTCTCCCATCCAAAACGTCAGCCATTAGGACAGTCCCTCACTTGACAACATGGAACTTCCAGAGCCAGACACCTGATGAGGTTCAGAGAGAGTAGAAGAGGGGTGGGTTGTTGGGGGTGGGGGTGGGGGAAGAGTTGTGTGAAGGAGGCCTGTGGGTCTGCCCATTGGACGCTAACAACAGAGCCTGTGGCAAAATAGCACCAAGGCTAAAGGGAATCAGGCATTGGATCCAAAGGAAATTGAATAAAACAAATAAAGCTTTATTAAGGTCGGCAGGAGAGGACAAGACCAGCAGAGGCAGTGGAAGCAACAGAGGCGCAGTCACATTTGCTGGGGGCCGCCGGGCTCCCGGGAGCAGGCTTTGAGAATGGAGCTGGGTGCGATCGGGTGAGCTGGGTTTGCCTCCATGGACTGGGCACCGACTTCTGCCTCTGTCCTGGGAAATTCCTTTAAGCCCCAGGTCAAAACTCGGTTTTTTTCATGAAGCCCTGGTTGACTCCTTCAAACCAAGCTGGTCACTGCATCTTGGAGTGCCCTGTTTCCTTTGTCAGAATGTTTGTGTTTCAATATGTCCCCAGTGCTGAGCAAATGCTTGGTACAGAGGAGGTGCTCAGTAAGCATTTGTAGATTGAATAAATATGACACGGATAAGTGAATTTTATTTTATTCAATACAATCACGAGATGGGGAGACTAAGTTTGTGAACCGCTCAGAAAGCTCTTAATTATTGTGAATTCTCCCAAGCGGTATTTCCTGCGTTCCACAAAATACAGGTTCTGCAAGGTGTTAACAGGTGTTATCTAATAAAAGGGATCTGTTGTCAAATATGTTTGGGAAGCAAAGTATTACAGGTTTCTTTCCTGTAGGGAATTCTTCAAGCCTTTAAAATGTTAATGTGGATTCTGAATCTTTAAGAGAAGCATATTCAAGGTTTCCAAAATTCATTAGGTTGGACTGTATGAAATTGTGATTTTGTAGTTTTAAAAAAAAGTGTTTTAAATAGCAACGGTGTCATATGGTTCAACCTAATTTTTGAGTATGGAGTCCTTTCAAATGTTACTGGTGTTCCATGGAGCTCAATTTGGAAAACGTTGATCTCTAGGACGTTGTTTTTCGTTTGGAGGTGATGAAGGAGAGTAAGGTGGGAAGGTTCATGGATGAGAACCTAAGTCACGCTGGGGCTTCTTCTGTCCCAGGAGACTCTGATGTGCTTTGAGGGGTGGGTGATCTTTAGAAAATCATCTCCCTGAAGATTCAGGTGGAGTTCTCTCTGCCTCCACCCCATGGCAGCTGTTTGAAAACCACAATTTAGGGGAAGAACCCTGAGGAAGACCCAATGCCTGACTGCTGGAGGCCAAGGCCTGTGTCCTCCTCCCAAACAAACAACAGCCTAGTTG
This sequence comes from Galeopterus variegatus, assembly GCF_000696425.1. Taxonomy (NCBI): domain Eukaryota; kingdom Metazoa; phylum Chordata; class Mammalia; order Dermoptera; family Cynocephalidae; genus Galeopterus; species Galeopterus variegatus. The sequence goes on along the minus strand of NW_007731457.1, from coordinate 131,559 downwards.
GGCTTTAAAAGAAGAGCCACAGTGGACAATAGTGAACACAGACGATCCCAAGTCAGACCTGGGTGAGGCTGAACTGTCCAGGCATCCAGGTTGTCTGTCTATAGTTGAAGAAGAGGAGTTATGTTGAGGAGGGACATAGCAGGAAGGTCTGAGCAAATAAGATCAAGGCAACAGACACTTCTCCTGCGGGGGAACCTGACAGCAGCACATCCACAGACCCCTGGGTCCCTATAAGAAGGTCAGGTTTCACCAACTCATTATTTCTTGTGCATCCTAGACTCTCCCAGAGCTGTGTCTATACCTGCTGTTCATATCTGCCCATAACTTGCCCCAGAATGGAGCTCCTGTGCCTGATCAACAGTAGATTCCCTGTATTCTTTCCTCTTCTTTGTGAAAATAGCATGACCCTGCTTGCCTTTCTCTCATGCTCTCCTTGCTTTCTGATGTCTCTTGATCTGACCGTTGCACGTTGCTCATGAGGACATCAGCCAACAAACAGAGTTCCTTTTCCCTGGAGATGAACGGTGATGGTGGGACTCCTGAACCAGATGATCTTATACAAGTGGGAAGAGCAGAAAGTTCGAGCTTGACAGACATAGGTTCAAAACGTGGTATGACTCAGAGAAAGTTACCCTGTCTGGGATCAAGCTTTCATATCTTTAAAATACAGACATTGGGGCCGGCC
>NW_007731457.1:125817-130130 GCF_000696425.1 Galeopterus variegatus | reverse complement strand
ACTGAGGGTTGCAATCCGTTGCCGGACATGAAAAAAGACAAAAAGGAAAAAAAAAAAAACAGACATTGACTGTATCCCCTCCCCATGGTGGTTTGAAGGATAATGTTTAAAAATGTGAAATAAAAGTACATCTAAGACAGCATTCCACATGGAAGTGCCCGCAGGGATCAGGCAGGTAAATGCACATGACACAAGAGCTCAGAGGACATCATTGTCCCCTCTCATTACTTCTGACGTTTGGCATTTTGTTTGAGTTCTTGCTTTGAGGCGCTTTAGCAGGGCTTGCTAGTTGGGAGGCCTGTGGTGGAGTTTGATTACCATGTTTTATTTTGTTCATTTGGTTGACTTTTATTGGGGCATGTACTCTACAGTTTGCATGTTCCATAGATAAGGTCAGGACAAACTGAGAAACAAATAGGTGACAAAGTGGCTGTTGCTTGGACGGCTATGTGATAAAGTGACAGTAAGACCCATGAAGGGGATTCTAGTAGAAGGAATGAACAAGCAGGAAGTTGAGCAGGGGCCTTTGCCAGAGGACGATACTCCAGATTTTTCCAGTGGGGAGGTTGGAAGGCAGATCAGGCAGTGACCCAGTGACATGAGATCACAGCCCCCGCAGGGAGAGCAGTGATTGAGTTGCCTGCAGAGCTGGTTCTGACATGTCTGTGGGGGTGGCTGGCTTCCTGGGTCATGAATATCTGTTCTCAATAAAAATGAAAAGCCGGCATCCTGTGTTGGTAATGTCAACCTCACTGACATCTCAAAGGTATCCTTTAAATGGTTTCCCAGTGGTGGGAGAGGTTTACGCTGACTTATCCACATTTCCTGAGCACTACTGAGGGTGGTACTTGGAATGTGGAGGTGGCTTGGGTTAGAGATCAGCTCAGCTCAGTGGCGTGGGGTTGCTCATGTCCCACATGGAAAATCAAAAGCTGCCTCGTTGTCTTAGCCCAGGGCCCAGCTCCACAAACAGCAGGAAACAACAGGTTCTTTGCAGAAAGCAGACTATTTTCCTTCATGTCTTTTCTAAACAGTGAATGCTAAAATATGCTTCATAAAACCCATATACCATAAGATCTGTCAAGAAAAAAAAACCAAAACAGGATTCCATGACCAAAGACATTTGGACATTTGCATACTCTGTACTTCTCCAGCAGATTCACAGAACACTGATTAAAGACATTGTTTACACGCACACACACACACAGTCACACTTCTGTATATTTATATGCACACATAAATATATGTGTATATATGCATATATAAATATGTGCATATATGTTCATATATAAATATATCTATTTATGCAATGTACATATATGTGCACACATATGCACATATAAATACAGGCATATATGTGTGCACATATAAATATATGCGTATATACATACATATGTATTTAGTGTCAAATATACTTGACAGAACACTTTCATGAAATGCTTGTTAACATGTAGCACAACTGGTGTCCCCCAGAATTCACTTTAGGAAATGCTGTCCTAGACCTTTCTCTGTTTAGTTGTTTTAAAATGGATTATACATAAGCCAGACTTCTGATTGGAGTTATAGGCAGGGCCAGGCTTGTTAGAAAATATTTTACCTACTGGACACAATCTTAAAGGCACTTCCAAAACAGTATTCCAAATGGAAATGCCCACAGGGATCAGGCAGGTAAATGCCTATGACACCTGGCCAGGTGTGACATTTAGGGAGCGATGGAGCCTTTGCACCTGGAGAGGGCACACTCTGCCTAAGGAATTCACAGTTTTAGAGCTGTGACCCTCTGTAGACCACACTAAACTCTGCCTTGAACCCAGCCTTCAGAGAGGGGGATTTGTGACTTTTCCCCTACCTGGGAATGGAATGTCTTCAAATAATACAAGCTCAGGGTTAGGAGAGAATTCATGTATTTGACCCCCGTATGATGACATCAGCAGTGACCTCCCTGAGGTTCTTGACATATATTTGCCTCTGCCAAAAATTTCTGTGATGAGAAATTCACAAGGCTTGTGCTTCTATCCACAGGTAACTCTAATTGTGAGGGAATGCTTCCTTGTATGAAGCCCAGAGCCGCACAGTGGTGTCTTCTCTTTGTATCTAAATTCAGAACGTTACACTTACTTTTCATAAATGCTGTATCTGAGCCACGTGTTTTAGCTCATTTCCCACCCTTTGTGATTTCTGCATCTTGTTTTTATCGAGTCTATTACTTCATGTTCTCAGCTTTATGCCTTCTCATATTTTTTCCTTTTATGTCCCCGCTGAAGTCGTTGATATTAATATTGAATGCACAACAGCAACGACCAAGACATGTGGCTTCTTCGCTCAACCTGTCTCCTCCCAGAATTGCATAAATCCATTAACTTACATCTCCTGAGTGTACTCATTCAACCAGTTATTAATTCATTCAACTGCACTATGTTGTTGCCTTTAAAATATCTTGTTCTTATGGTATCATGAGAATCAAAAGCCTTAAGGAAATTGGGATACATGGTATTTTTTTTTAATTCTTTGCATTCTCCAGTTAAAATTCAACCAAAAGAATTTTGCAGTTAGTTTGAAATCCAGGCTAGTTTCTGTGGATCGCTGCTCCTGTTTGTTTATTTTAGAGATTCATGAGCCAAACTTTTAATAACCTAGCCTTGATTTTTTTTTTTTTTTTTGGTGGAGTTTTACTAACAACTTGTTTGGCTTATATTGTTTACAATCATTTTTCCATCCTGAAAACCCAGCCATGTTCTGCATTCTGGTATCTATATTATTTTCCATAATTCCTCCAAGATTATGTTATCATTGGTGTGACCCACAAGTTATTTCAGTGCTGTGCGAAGTGTTCCAGCTGGTGTGTACAAGTCAGGAATGCTCTGGCTGCAAGTTAACAACGAATCTGCCAACAGCGGCTTAAACAGGTGGAGATTTGTGTGTCTCTCACGATGTGAAGTCCAGGCTGCTCAGGTGACCACACGAAGCCCTCCTCATGGTTCATCTCCTCCATCCTTCCCTGTAAGGTTCATGATTGTTTGTCTTCGGCCACAAAATGCCTGCACTGCTTCCAAGAATCACACTCGTGTTCTAGACAAGAAAAATAAAAGGGTCTCCCTGATCCTCTCCTTTCTTCAGAGTGGGTTGGAGTCTGTATTAGTGGAGCAAAGACTGTCCAGGGAAGCCTCAGCTTTGGTATCACCAGCCAGAACTGTGTCATGGGCTACCTCTAGCCACCAGGGAGACGGGGACACTGAATATTTATAACACGGAAGAAGATGAGCGTGTTCTGTCCCTGTCAGGAAAGGAGAGAATGTTGATCGAATAGGGGAACTGCAGGTGCATGCCACATGCAGCTGGAGATTGTAATCGACTTACAGCGGTCAAGTGTTATCTTATTATCGCACCTTTATTGAATTCCTCCTCAACCATGTTTTCTGGATCTTTCTTAGAGTCATTCTCTTTGATCCGTTGATCCAATTGGTTATTAAGTTCAGTTATTCAATGAGTATTCATTGAGCACCTCCTATGTCCCCATGCCTGTGCTAGTTACGGGGGTACTGTGCTGGGCACATAGGGCACAAATGCAGTAGGCGAGAGCATCTGACAGACAACCTGGCCCAGACTGGGGAGCCGGGAAGGCTTCCTGCAGGAGGGGACTTCCAAGCTGAGACCTGAAGTACCCTCATACCTCTTGCAAACCCTGCTTTCAGTTCTTGTAGGCATATAACCAGAAGTGGAATGGCTGCAACATATAGTAATTCTACTTTTAATTTTGGGGGGAACCTGCAATCTGTTTTCCACAGCAGCTGCACCATTCCCTGTTCCCACCAACAGCACGCAGGTTCTAATTTCTCCACATCCTCGCCAACACTTGCTATTCTGCTGTTGTTGTTTTGATAATAGCCATCCTAATGGATGTGAGGTAGTCACCTACTTAAAGCACCGGCCCACACTGGGATCAAAACGTCATCTGCATCTACCATATTCCCCTCCAGAGCATCTCCACGGTTTCAGAGACACTCCTTCTTTGCTTGGCATCTTCCTCCCAGGAAACACAGGGTTGCATGTACCAGGTAGAAGCGAGGATTCCACGTGGGTGACTAGGGAGAGGAGCAGCTTGTGTCCTGTGTGTTGTGAGGCCTGATGATGAAGCTTGTCAGGAGAGGCCACCCCCCAGCCCCAGGGCAGGATTCTCCGAGCACCTACCTGCCCATCTATCGTGAACATATCTCAGATCAAATCTGACATTAATTAAAAGAAGGCCTCTGGCCTTAGAGCTCCTTGCTGGCTGAGTTCCATATTTTATTACTATTTGGCATTTATGCCAGACA
>NW_007731457.1:124303-125447 GCF_000696425.1 Galeopterus variegatus | reverse complement strand
CACAGCAGCTGCACCATTCCCTGTTCCCACCAACAGCACGCAGGTTCTAATTTCTCCACATTCTCGCCAACACTTGCTATTCTGCTGTTGTTGTTTTGATAATAGCCATCCTAATGGATGTGAGGTAGTCACCTACTTAAAGCACCGACCCACACTGGGATCAAAACGTCATCTGCATCTGCCATATTCCCCTCCAGAGCATCTCCAGGGTCTCAGAGACACTCCTTCTTTGCTTGGCATCTTCCTCCCAGGAAACACAGGGTTGCATGTAGCAGGTAGAAGCGAGGATTCCACGTGGGTGACTAGGGAGAGGAGCAGCTTGTGTCCTGTGTGNCTTAGAGCTCCTTGCTGGCTGAGTTCCATATTTTATTACTATTTGGCATTTATGCCAGACATTGAGTTTGTCAAGTGTTTTGAAGTGATTTATGAGGTCATTGTCACTGCTCCTTTTTTGGGTGGCACCTGGTTCAGCAGCCACCATGGACCTGTTGCCAGTGCGTATCGAGCCCCACGGCCGTTCTCCCGACTCCTCTGGCCATCAGCTCTTCCTGCTCTTATTCGTTGGTTTTAAAGATGCAGTTGCTTGCTCCAGACGGGGTTTGTCCTCGCTTATCTCTGCTTCTCTGCCCGGTTTCTCTGTGGCTCCACTGCCTTTGCTTCCTGAATTCCTCATCCTTCCAAACCCCTTTGCAAGCTGCCTTTCAGCTGTGTCCTTAGTAGCCCTCTACCTGGCTGGCCGGTGAGCTCAGTTGGTTAGAGCTCTGCCTTGTAACACCGAAGTCAAGGGTTCAGATCCCCTTACCCACCAGCCGCCAAGAAACAAAAAAAGTACTTTACTTGCAGGTTTCCTTTATTGTATTTCCAGGCACATTCTTAGACCTTCCTCATTTCTCATCTGGGGACCCTGGCAGCTATTTGACACCACCCCCCTTGCAGTTGTCCCTCCTTCCTCAATGTCCTGTTCCTGCGCCATCCTGAGCATGGCATTCCTAATCAGAGACCAGCACTGGGAGGGTCCCCGTGACAAACTGGCCCCTCCTGGACAGTCATGAGGGCTGTCCAGTAGGTACATACAGTAAGGAAGGCTTTGTGGACGGTGGCCTAGTGTTTTAACATTTAAATGATGGACTTAAACTATTTTTTT
>NW_007731457.1:123771-124120 GCF_000696425.1 Galeopterus variegatus | reverse complement strand
CAGTCTGTTCCTGAGGCAGGCCCCGTGCCTCTTCCATCCTGTTCCTGGCACGTGTCACCTCGGCAACTACCTGCCACTCCTTGTGTTTCCACTTAGGAAGTAACTGTGTGATGAACACACTATTAAATCATTTTCAGCACTGTAGTCGTTTTGCAATCTAAAAATCGATGGCACTTAAGTTCATGATTTCCATACTCTTCTCTGCTTTGATCCTTCCATATCCTCCGTAACCTGGCTGCCAAGTTGAAGCCATAATCTCTTGAAATGAAAATTTACATGTGTCAGAGAGGGAAACGGACTTGTACAAGTGAGAGTGTCCCTTTGAACTACCTCGTCAGCCTCATCCTAC
>NW_007731457.1:120931-123214 GCF_000696425.1 Galeopterus variegatus | reverse complement strand
AAGTAATACTCTGGAGAATATTTATTGTGCCCATAAATCAAGAACTGACTCTGAAAAGGGAATAAACAGAAAAATAAGAAATAGTTCCTGAAAATTAATACTATAATTGCCAAAATTTTAAAAAATAATTAAATGGGTAGGTTGGTTGGTGCGTGAAAGGCCATGCTGGTTATCTGGAAGGTTAAATAGAAAACAATCCTCTAGTTCATAGACACAAAGTCAAAGATGTGAAATACGAATACAGGCACACAGGGAAGTTCTGGGAAAAACAAGGTATTAAGGAGAGATCATTTGGGATGCAGGATTTCATATCGGGTCAAACTATGAAGTCACAGAGCAAAATCAGAATTATTTTTATATATGGAAGGACTCGGAAGTTTATCACCCACTCACAAAGAAGGAGCACAAGGGTGACATGATGTAAGAAAGGTGGCATCACGGACGCTGTGTGCTTCCTCTTGGATGAGGTCCCTAGAGTCGTCAGTTCACAGGGACAGACAGCAGAATGGGGGCTGCCAGGGGCCGAGGGGCGGGGAGTGGGGAGTTGGTGTTTAACGGGGACAGAGTTTCAGTTTTGCAAGATGAAAACAGTCCTGTGGATGGACAGTGGTGATGGCAGCACAGGCGTGAATGGGCTGAATGCCACCGAGCTGTGCACTTAGACACAGTGGAGACGGTCAGTTTCATGTTGTATGTACTTTACACAATTAAAAGTAATAATGGAAGAAAGGGAGGACGGGAGAGAGGAAGGAAAGAAGGAGTCTAATTAAGACCTGGAAGATGAGAAGGATGCCGAGAAGTATCAAGAAAGAATCCACTGGGCCTTGATTCTTGGGACCGTCTTCTTCAGATGGGAAGAGTTTAAATCAGCGTGTTAAAAAAAAAAAAAGTTTAGGACTTTTTTTTCCCTAGACCTATGTTTCCTTTTCTTCATATAGCAACCTGATTATGTAAGATTACATATGTGACCATCCTAATATTGTAAATTCACTTTTTATTTGGCTTTCATTTTTCTGAATTGGTCTGAGAATAATGCATGGCTGAACTATGTCTGCAGAACAGTATCAGACACGGTGACTTGGATAGAGGGCAGGTGGAAGGAAGGCAGAGGCAGGCAGGGATACTGACTCCCTCGGCGTTTGTAAGGAGGACTGAACAGTCTAAGGCTGATAAATTAGAAACAGTAGTGTTAACAGCAGACACTGTGATAACTCAAGAAACAAATGGATTAATATGTTATTTAAAGTTATAGTGGTATCCACCAGAGAATTAAAAGTCAGAAACTGTTAAAAAAAAAAAACTTTACCTCTTGGGTATAGAACCAGGGATGGGGGTTGTGAAGACAGGGAACTTTATTACTTTAAGCTTTTTGAGCATTTTGATTTGGGGGGGGCATGGATACTTCTATTTGGTGTAATTAAAAAGTAGTGAGTAATTTCAAATAACCATTTTTAGGGGGGTTGTGAAGACAGGGAACTTTATTACTTTAAGCTTTTTGAGCATTTTGATTTGAGGGGGCCATGGATACTTCTATTTGGTGTAATTAAAAAGTAGTGAGTAATTTCAAATAACCATTTTTAGTTTTAAGATGAGAATCTAAAATGAAGCATTTTTACATGCCCAAAGTCTTAGAAAAAGTAAAGCTGGAAAGCTGTTCCGATATAGGGATGTATAGCAGTAGAGGCTGTTACAGGGCTGATGAGGACTGGAACCGAGGAAACCCTGGGAGGCAACGCAGGGAAGTGGGACAGGGCACGGCACAGGGCTTTGGAGAGCAGCGTCTGTCCCTAACAGGGCTAATGAGGGTAACTGTCTCCCAGGGTGGTTGAAAGGACCAAACTCAATAATCCTCAAGGAGCGCCCAGAATGGTACCTACACACTTAATAGTCGTGAGCCAGGCTCCCTGAACTCATCTCTCTCATTCCCAGTCTGATTGTGCATTTGGAAGCTTCCTACAGATCATGTCCATTAAATGTCTTATCCCTTTCAACCCAACGTATCAGAAACCATCTCCAGTCTGTTCTCTTTACAATTCTTCTTTGAGTTAATGTCCTTACACCAGTTTCTCAGACTTCCTCTTGGCATGACCAACACGGTCATGACCACATGGGGTCGGCCCTAAGGAGGAGCCAGCAGGTCACCACCTGGCCATTGCTGAACTGGGACGTAGAAGGCAGGCGGGCATTTATTTTCCTGTTAACCTTCTTTGAAACACTGCCACTTGTAAGAAAAAATGTCCCCCTCTTAGATAGATACATTGTGGTGTACCCCTGCTCTCAGTG
>NW_007731457.1:117821-119964 GCF_000696425.1 Galeopterus variegatus | reverse complement strand
GCATCGGGCCCACTCAACCTAGGGCCCAGACTGCATCTTCATGTGACCTCGGGGGAGGGGTCGCAGGGGTCAGCCACCATTCACCTGCCAAGGGCTACAAGATCCTCCGGGCAGGATAATTCCCAGTGCCACTCTGTTGATGCCTGAGGAGTGCAGAATAGATGCCGCTACTGTGCTGCAGGGGAACACGTGACTCCCTGCTCACCTGGCTTGTGCCTTGCCCCAGAAATCACCAGGCTTTATGGGGGAAGAGCTCCCAGTATTTACCATCCCACGAGCCAGGTGAGAAGCTGGGCTCATTGAGTCTGTCTGTAGGTGGTGTGCTCTCGGTGGCAGGCATTCACCGGGGGGATGTCTGGCTGAACTCCTGCTACAACTTCTTTCCAGTAGCTCATGAATCTTTGAAATGGGCATGGAGTCATGGGGGTGGCTTCTGACCACACTTCCCCATCTCTCTCCTGGAATTGCCCACTTTCTCAGAGGCAGTGTTGTCCTAGGATCAGGCAGAGAGCCCTGGGACCAGTGGGTTGGAGACCTCCTGCCTTCAGTGTGCAAGTGTGAGGCTGGGGGATTCCACTCTGACTAGGGTCGGGATGACACTTAGCAAAGCCTCCATCTGCAGCCCCAGCTTCTCAAGGGACTAGAGCACCTGCCCACCTGAGCTGCCAGGGGCCCATTTATCACAGGATATGCTTGTCTTGGGAAAAATAATTCCATTCTGACCACACTGTTCACTGCCTGATGTCTTCCGTGGTCCTGCCTCTTCACATTCGCAGAGCTTCTTGGGCTATCATTGCACCCTAAACCCCCCAAAGGAATCTGTTGCTAGCTTACAACATTCTCCAGCACATGACTCTGTCCACTTACATACCGTGAATTTGTCAGATCCCAGCATCTGGACACTTTCCTGACTACCGTGGCCTTTGGAAGTGGTGGGAGAAGCACAGTGGCCAGGTGATTGGTCTAGCTCTGATTCAGAAGCCACAGAACTTCGTTGCATGGTCAAAAGTCTCTCTCCTACCAGGGCTCCACAGGTGGAACAGTCTTTGGGAACAATGGGTGGCAGCCCTCCCCATCCAAAGGGCAGAAGGATTTTACAATAATCCCCTGCTGGGCAAGGCAAAGGGAATCATGAGTTTTCGTGACTTACAAGATGGTTTCTCTTCTAACAGCAGGACCCTCTCCTGGGTTAGAACTCACCTGACCTGCTTCTTTGCTTCCGATCAGTCCCTTGACCTTAAAATTGACAACCACCTGGGCTCAGCCTGGCAGACAGAAGACAGCAGAACATGGTGCCCTATCTGACCCCTCTACCATACCCAGCCTGTCCCCGGGCCTGCGAAGTTAATCCTTTAGGCCCAGCACAGACCCGGGTGGGGGTAACAGTGGCACAGGTGGGGGGAGTTGGCTACAGGAGTGAGTCTGGGCATGAAGGTTTAGGCCCAGCACAGACCCGGGTGGGGGTAACAGTGGCACAGGTGGGGGGAGTTGGCTACAAGAGTGAATCTAGGCATGAAGCAGGCTTGTTGGTTGGAACAGGTTGGCATGTTCTGTACCAGCAGAGGTGTTCTCTCCCTTTCTCTCTGTGGGAATGCAGGCATCTGAACTTTATCTGGTCATTGAAAACTAAGGCATATTGAAATTGACTCTTGATTGTGGGGGTTTAACAAGATGCCTTCACCTGTTTGAGGATGGCATTCTGTCTGTCTTCATCCTTACAAACGAGAGACTCCTCCTTGTTCCCGGTCTGCTGCAGGTGGGCTCGATACTCGGTAGGCAGTAGTGACTGAATACAGCATTTTCTGGGTCCGTCCCTGTGTAAGTGGGTCCCACCTTGAGACAATAGAACATGCCAAAAAAGCACACTTGCAAATATTAATTAGGAAGTGTTGATTTTAACTGCAGGGCTTTTCCTGTTAGAGTATCTGCAATGACCAACATCTCTCGATAAACTCTAAGACACCACTTTATTGATGAGAATTTGAGTGAAATTCAACTCTTCTGGAACACCTCTGTATTTCATTTTTCCCACACTTAACTTTATCCAGTATGAATAGCAGGTTAGTAATCTGCACTAGAAAAGTAGGGCTGGCCCGGTGGCGCACTGGATAGTGCGCCACTTGGGAAGCGCGGCGGCGCTCCC
>NW_007731457.1:116335-117332 GCF_000696425.1 Galeopterus variegatus | reverse complement strand
AACACTGAGGGTTGCGATCCCGTTGCCGGTCCCCGGTCCAGTACGGGGGCAACACTGAGGGTTGCGATCCGTTGCCGGACACGGAAAAAGACAAAAAAAAAAGAAAAGTACATCAGACTACTTTTTCAAGAAAATAACTCAAAGTTGATCCTTCCCATCCTTTATATGGCCTTTATTAGACTCCATTGGGATTCCTTGGCAATACCTGGCTGGTCCTACCAACATATTGTTTAATATACGTGTAATGTGATCAGACTTCCTGCCTTCCTGGTTTCTTCCTGCAGCCAAAGGCAGGCCAGGCAGCGTTATCAGCACTTCGCTGGCCACACAGTGTCCCCAGAAGGCTCAGCTGAGCTGCAGGGGTGAGGGGAGAATGAAGACAGCAGCCCTGTGCTGTGGGATGTCCAAGTCAGGCACATGAACCCCCTGAGAGCCAATGACAGCCTTTATGGCCAGGAACCCCCACTGTAATATTATGTGACATTTTTTCCCTCTCCCAACTTAGTGACAGTTCCCAGATGGGCAGGGACAGAGGAGGAACCAAAGCTGGGCTTGTCTAGGACCCTCAGAGGCTCCTGATGCAGCTGGGGGTGGACATGTCCCCGTCCTCAGGTCCCCCCGCAGTCCCCTTTAGCAACAGATGCTCCAATGTGGTTTTCTGCCTTTTAATGAGCAGCCTTTTAGGACCTGGGGAGGTTCAAGTGGATGTTCAGACTTCCTCTTAGAACTGAGCCTGCGTTTAGTGTTGAAGCATCACCTGGCTAGAAGGGGCCTTATGAGGCCACCCTTCCATTCTCCACTCCCCATCGCAGTCGTCCCTGGCTGGGGAGTAGCTCACCAGCTTCAAAGCCCACTCCTCACACAGCAAAGGATGCTCTTGACCTTCCCTCAGTGATTTAATCACATATTTTAAAGCCCTCCTGTCTCACAATAATTCTTTTTCCTTTGCTTAAATCCCTCTGGCTGCCATGTAAGTCATCTTTCTCTCACTGTGTCC
>NW_007731457.1:113994-115904 GCF_000696425.1 Galeopterus variegatus | reverse complement strand
CTCCCCATCGCAGTCGTCCCTGGCTGGGGAGTAGCTCACCAGCTTCAAAGCCCACTCCTCATGCAGCAGAGGATACTCTTGACCTTCCCTCAGTGATTTAATCACATATTTTAAAGCCCTCCTGTCTCACAATAATTCCTTTTTCCTTTGCTTAAATCCCTCTGGCTGCCATGTAAGTCATCTTTCTCTCACTGTGTCCTCAGTGGAGATGGAAATAGCTAAACCGTCCTATATCATGGCATTTCTCCACTGTTGGGGTTTGGAGGTGGTGGTATTGAGCCTCCACAGGATGTTAGCTGCTGTCTTAATTTTAATATTTTTTAAATCAAGAAGGACAAGTCATAGCATTACCCCTCATTTTCTGCATGGCCATTGTGCTGACTTTTTCTAGACTGCTTTTCGCTATAACATCTAGAACCGGTACTGTGAACACGTAACAGGAGGCCCAGTTGGAGAATGAATGACACGGAACAGGGCGAGTTAGTGGCACCATCACAACCGCCCTGAGACTCATGTGCAGCACACAGGGGACAGCCTGAGCAGGAAGTCCAACCAAAAGGAATGCACTCATGAGCTGCGGAGAGACCTATGTCAAGTCCAGAACAAGGGAAAGGAGAGTCCCACAGTCTTCAGCCCTGGTCTGACCACCTGGGACAACCGTGTTCTACTTCAGAGAAGCCCCACTCATGCTGAGATTATCTGATAACTGGGTGGACCAGTACCCCGAGAAGCATAACCAGGTGGGAAGAGGAAGGAAGTTCCCACAGCAGCACCAAGTGAGATGTTTCCACCCGGCATGATGCACAGCTGAACCCAGATAACTTATTTCTCTCTATTTCTGTCTGCCCTATACATATGTTCCTTCACATCCACCCATTTCTGATACCTCTGAATGTCGGGTGTTAGGATCTGAGTGTTTGTCTCAGAGCTGTGAGACAAACACAGCTCCAATGTGATGGTATTAAGAGATGAGGCTTTGGGGAGGTGGTTGGGTCTTGAGGGCAGATTAGTGCCCTTCTAAAAGAGGCCTGAGAAAGACCCCCTTGCCCTTTCCACCATGTGAGGACACAGTAAGAAGGCCCCATCTGTGAGCCAGGAAGCCAGCCTTCACCAGACGCTGAATCTGCTGACACCTGGATCTTGGACTGCCTGGCCTCCAGAACTGAGAGAAATAAATTTCTGTTATTCATAAGCTAGCCAGTTTATGGTATTTTGTTATAGAAACCCAAACAGACTAAGACAGCAGGCAAAGCTGAAATCACATAGATATCATATACATGTTGCTGTCTTGGAGACTGGCCAGACTGCAAACCTCATTCCATGCTGTTAAAACTAAGACCTGGTTGATTGAAAGAGAAAATACTTGTTTTTAATCATTTATTTTTCTACCACCTACTTAAACTCTAAAAGTGTTCTAGAATAGTTTAAACTCATTAGAAGGCAAAGAGGAAAAGTAACATTGGTGGAATATCCACCATGTTCTACACCAGTGATTTTGAACCCTGGGTGACTTTTGTCTGCTCCCCCCATTGCCCCCAAAGGACATTTGGCAATTTCTGCAGACATCTTTGATTATCACAACTGGGACCAGAGGTGCTACTGGCATCTAGTGGGTAAAGGCCAGGGATGCTGCTAAGAAGCCTATAAATGCCAGGATAGTCCCCCACAACAAAATGTCAATAGTGAGAAACCCTGCTCAGGGCATGCCAGGTACCTTTCATTTATACAACGATCCTGTAAACAAAGCAATGCCATCCTTCTTTCATTTTTGCAAGAAGCTTAAGTAATGTATCAGGATTCGAACCCTGCCCTGTCTCAAGAAAAAGCCCATGCCCTTTTGTTACTCTTTTTCTGAACAGAGGATGGAAAGAGATAGAGATGCAAGAGGGCTGGGAGATGGAGACAGGGGG
>NW_007731457.1:111051-113504 GCF_000696425.1 Galeopterus variegatus | reverse complement strand
GGGATGGAGACACAGGGGGAGGGGGTGGAGACGCAGGAGGGAGGGGATAGAGCCGCAGGGGGATGGGGGATGGAGACGCAGGGAGATGGGGGATGGAGACGCAGGGAGATGGGGGGTGGAGACATAGCGGGGAGGGGAGATAGAGACACCGCAGGGAGAAACGAGATGCAGAGGGGATTGGGAGAGCCCCATCTTCCACTGCTGAAGGAGCCTGGGGTGGGCTTCTTCAGCGCTTACCTTTGAGTTTGTTTTCAGGACTTTGCCTCACCCCGTGTCTACCCAGGTTTGGCAGCTTCTTCCTCTGCACCAGAGCTGTGGCAGTAGCTGTGAAAATGGGCAGCAGCTTCTGCAGGGTGTCCCACCCCTTTGGTTTCTTGTCTTACCTGCCTCCTCACCTGCACTCTCAGTGGGACACTTGGAATGGGCGCTCCCATGGGCAGCTGTTCCCCGTTCCTTTTCCACCTAGTATGTTCTTTTGACCACCTGTTGATACTCAGTGCCTGCCTTAATTTTCTTATTTATGTTCTTTCTGCGTGTGTAATTCGTCCTGGCTCCTCATTAGTCTAGCTCTCAGATATCACCCCCTGCCTTCAGACACGGTAACAGCTATGTTCTCTTCCCCGTACCTCCCTTCCTCTTCCTCTTTCTAAATCCAGGGAAAACTGGGGTGGCCGCCTCCTAGGGCAGCCTGTGCTTCTGGGACAGGAAGTTGTGGTTTTGCTGGAGAACAGAGAGGAAGGACAGGACTGCTCTTTGCAAACCATCAGGGAATGTTCATTCGTTTGATCGTGATCGGGTCCCCTGCTGTTGGCCCCTGCTGAGGTGTGGAGGGGGCTGGAGGGATGACACAATGACACATTCACTTTGCTCCAGACCTCTTCAGGGCACAGATTCAGATGCCAGGGCTTGCTGCCCACAGGGCCATGTCACACCTGGGGGAAAGCCACATGTCCAGCTCAGCAAACTGGGTGGCAAAGGGTACTTGGAGAAGAGGAACAGAACGGGAGACTGAGGTTCAAGGCCCTGCTCTGCCCCTCCACAGCTGTGTCCCTTTGGGCAGGTCCTTTTCATCCTCTAGTAACTTGGTTCTCTCCTCCCCAACCTCCCAGAGCTGTTGTGAGCATTTGCATAAGTCAATACACCAGGGCTGCATTCTAAACAACTCTAAGGGGTTATTTTGCTAGTTAATATAGGTGCTTTTGCTCTGGGCTGCACGATCATAAACATTAAAATGACTAATTAGAGGAAACTTTTTAACAAAAGACCCAGCCAGCTGTTGTTTATGGTTTAAAAGACCAATTTTTTTCAAAACAAGGGATATGCCTCTCTGGTGTCAGGAATGGCCTGTTTGTCTCTCTGGAGCTTTTGACACCTCTCCCCAGTGGACCAGGGTCCCTGGTGAAGATCTTTGCCTGGAGACCCACTGTTACTGATGGGAGTGTGTTGTGGTCTCAGCCGTGTTGGTGCAAAACAAAGTTGAGCACAGCAGATTTGTAAACACTGGACTCCCTGGAGGTAGGAGACTGGCCAGGTGGCAGCAGCTCCGACGTCCTCTGACTTTATATTCTTGTGACTATGGGCACTGGCAGCTCCTGAGACTCAGGGCTGCACAGAAAAGAGGCTGCCTCTCTCCTGATGGAAAGGGTGTCTGAAACCCTTAGACATGTCCATCTCAGCCTGTCCCGAAACTCCACTCCTACTGATGTTGGGCACCTCACGTAGGACTCTTGTTCATTCTTGCCTACCCCTTTTGAAGCTTGTCAGGTGCACCAGGCAAACCTTAAAATATTGAACATGTGTCCAGACCTCCCCTTGGAGTTGTAGCTTCCATAGTATCCACTCTTGGAGGAGATTTCTGAAAGACAAGGTCAAGGACAAGCCACCGTGGAGAACAAAGACCTGGACCTCAGAGCAGAACCCACCTGGGGGCTCAGACCAACTGCACACCTCTCCTCTCCGATCCGAGGACTGCAGGTGACAGTTCCTACCTGCAGTTTACGTACAAGACTTACAGCATGGTGCCTGGCATAGAAAGGGCCACTAGCCCCCATCTCCTGAGAAAAAGAACCACAGAGAGACGAAGATCTCGACTACAAGGCTTGATATGGAACCAAGAGTAATCTTGGAGGAGACAGTGAAGACTCAGGTGATGCACATGCCTTTATTCATAATTGACATCAGGTACCATAAAAATAAATTTTAAAAACCACGATCTTTAAAAATCTGGCAGTGTTGACTCGGCTGGGTGCCTGCACCCCAGAGCTTGTCAGAGGGAATGTTTGGAGACTTCTCTGTGGCCTGCAGTAGTGTGTACCATGCATGCCGGGAGGCAGGGCCCAGGAGCCTCGATGCTGCTGTTCGGTTTTATAAAGATCCCCCCAACCCCACCTCCAAACACCTGGCTTCCGAATTTGGGAGTCACCAAGAGTCACACCAGCTGATCTCTGGGGTTT
>NW_007731457.1:104687-110535 GCF_000696425.1 Galeopterus variegatus | reverse complement strand
TAAAATAAAATAAAATAAATAAATTTTTTAAAACCACGATCTTTAAAAATCTGGCAGTGTTGACTCGGCTGGGTGCCTGCACCCCAGAGCTTGTCAGAGGGAACGTTTGGAGACTTCTCTGTGGCCTGCAGTAGTGTGTACCATGCATGCCGGGAGGCAGGGCCCAGGAGCCTCGATGCTGCTGTTCGGTTTTATAAAGATCCCCCCAACCCCACCTCCAAACACCTGGCTTCCGAATTTGGGAGTCACCAAGAGTCACACCAGCTGATCTCTGGGGTTTTCTCCACCTCGAAGGCCTAGGACGCTATATCTCAGTGTTGGTTGTAATGAGAAATGTGGGAAGATATTTGGTAGGGAATCAGAATCCCAAATTCTCAACCAGCAGCCTACGGTGGACACAGCTACCTCATAAGGCTGTCACAGTAGATCAAGCACAAATGGTAAAGTCAGGCAGAAAAGGACACTTCATGCTGTAGTAGGGTCTTTGGGCTCCAAACCCCATTGTGGTCTCTTGTTGAGGCAGACTGGGTCACAGTGAGCCCTTTCACTTGAACACAGGGTAAGTCTAAGCAGCCTTCTTGTCCCCGGGTTCCTCCAGGAGTCAATATGACAACCCCAGTGTCCTTGTCCCACTCCAACCAAACAGGACATGGGTAGAAAACAGGATGTTCAAAGAGACGGTGAATCTTGAAAGAAGACAAGCCCTGCTCAGCAGATTTTGACCTCTTTCCTCTTCATGAGAAAAGTTCTACTTTGGCACCAAAACCCCTTGGTCTTGATCCTGCCAAGTGCTGGTAATTGTCCTTTCTGTTTGGATTGAGGGGAGTTGTTGAACTCCACCAGAGATGTCAGAAAGTGTCATCACACTAAGCTTCTACCCCTCAGGTCCCCGGCCACTGGGTCACTTCCATTTTCTTTCACAGTCCTTATGGCCCTGTCCGACACTTACAGACCAGCATCCACCTTCCACATCTCGTCACAGGCAGGGTGTTGGTGAACATGTCAAGCTCACGAAAACCACTGGAAAGGACGTGAGAATCATTTTGTCCATCCCCCAGCTTCAAGCTAGACTACAGCCACACGATCTCAGAGTAGACCGTAACAGTCTCTACCATTTGAGGATGGTTCCTTTGAAAATTGTGATGTCTTTCAAAGAAAAGTCATCCAAAAATGCATCCTGCTGATGGTGAATCTGACACTCCATAATTTCCTTCTGACAAAACCATCATTTCCTCAGCTGGCATACAGAAATCACTGAGGGAGGCTCAATAAAGAAAGTTGTTTTCCCTCCTGCTTTCTTCTTGCCTAGATCACTGGTAAAATGCCTGGACGTAGTAGTCACTTTGCTAGTCTGAGGACCTGATTGGTGGGGATGCTGAAGCAACAGCACAGAGAAAGCCTGTGTGTGCAGTGACATCGCTGGGCTGCCATATCGACCATGTGCTTTTTATTGCATGAGCTAATAAATGAAGCTATATGTGCTTAGGTCAAGGGTCATCAAACCCCATAAGGAGCCAGGTAGTAAGTATTTTCGGTTTTCAGGCCATACATTCTCTGTCACAACGACTCAACTCTGCTGATGAAGCATGAAACCAGCCATGAACAATTTGTCAACCATCATCTGTAGCTGCGTGCCAATGAAACCTTATTTACAGACACTAAAATTCGAATTTCATATAATTTTCATGTGTCATGAAATGCTCTTCTTTCTTTGACATTTAAAAAAAATATATTTAAAAATGTAAATTGCAGGCCATATTACAACAGGCAGTGATCAGAATTGGCCCCGTAGTTTGCTGACCCAAGGTTTAAATGCAATCTCACCTGACACAGGGATGGTGATGGTGATGTTTCTTACTGGGAAATTATTTCTGACCTTTCATGCTTTTTCTTTTTTAATGTCTTTTTCAGAGGGTCTTGCTGTTGGAGTTGGTTTTGGGGCTATAGAGAAGACAGCATCTGCCACCTTTGAGAGTGCCAGGTAAGCCAGCCCGGTGCCCTGGAGCACGGCTCTGACCCTGGTGGTGCTCCAGGTATGTCTGTTACCTGGGTGATTTCTGCACATAGCTGTTCAGCACCCTTAGCCCCACAGGGCATAGATCGGTGGAGGTGGGCATAAGGCCAGGGGACCCTCCTCCAGGGTTCCCTGTCACCACCTTGCACCTGGGTAACCAAGCCAAACTCATGTCATCCTTGACACCTGCTTTTCCCTCACCTCCCAAAGACAATCACCGGGCTTTGTAAATTCTTCTTCTCTTCTCCTTCCCTTGAATGAAACAGGGCCTGGATAAGGTTACAGCCCGGGTATCACATGATGTCCTTTAGACATCATGGAGGTGAGCTCTGCATGGTCCACCCGGCCTGCAAAACCAGGATTACTACAGCCAGGGATGGTGGAACCTACCATCCTGGGGTGCAAATGTCTCCAGGGGACTAAGGGGTGGCAAAATGAGTGGAGACAATCAGGTGGAGACAGTCGGAGGAGACAGCTGGGGATGGCGGGGACTGAGGCAAACGTCAGATAGCACAGGCACTATCTGAAGGCTCATGAATTCACAGGAATTTAAAGACATAGTTCAGGTCAGATGCCTCAAGGGCCTCTGGTTCATACTCCTACATCTATCTCATTCCCCTGCCTTCAGACTGGTGCAATCCCAATATTCTCCTTTTCTCCCCAAGGAAAGGTACCACCTCCTTTGATATCTGCTCTGTGTCTATGAGTCATGACCATTAGAAACTAATTTATCACATACTCCTTTTCCGTCCTTCCCTGGTTGCTGAACTTGCCTGGAGCCTCTTTGTGACCCAGAAGGGCTGTGTTTATGTCACTCCCCGGCATCTAGTTCCCCAGCTGAAGCAGAGCCCCTGCGTGTTAAATGTAGCCATTTAATTCTGTCACTGAATTCTGAGGCTATGTGTTAAGAGGTGTGTCTGCTCCACAAAGCCCTGAACATGTGTGTGGTCTGGTATGTTCTAAGTCAAAGTTTTCCTGCACTTAAGTTCAGACTCTGGCCTCCCAGATTCCCAAGTCATTTCCTAGCTCCAGCTCCAGCATCATCTGTTAAAATGATGCCTATTGTGAAAATCAAATGAGACGGTAGATGGGGAAGGATGGGCCTTCAGAATGTAAGAAATGCCACCCCAAACAAGGGCTCCTTATGACTCACAGCACCCTGCAGACTGCTCTTCTAGCACAGGGCTTGGGGTGGGGCAGTTTGGCTCTTGCCCCTTGGCACAGACATTCTGATCCTGACTTCATTAGACCATGAGAAACTTCAGAGTCAAGCAGTATCCACGGGGCTGAAGAGCCCAGAGGGGCTGGCGTCATACACATTCAAAGGCCAGGTCCTCCCAGAGCACAGGAAACCATACCCGCTGCAGAAGGTCTGAGCCTGGCTGGTGACAGCTGTGCCCCAGGCATTACTCTCACAAGCCAGGCTCTCAGTCTGGTGGCACCATATCCTCCGTGACATCACAATGTCAACCCAGTGTCCCTCTCTTCTGTTACCTGCACTTTTTTCTAGTATTTGTAAATATTTCCGAAGTGGAGCAAAAATATTTGCAGCCACGCTCTGCCTTTTCCTTGACCAAAATGACACCACATCCTCCGTGACATCACAATGTCAACTCCAGTGTCCCTCTCTTCTGTTACCTGCACTTTTTTCTAGTATTCATAAATATTTCCGAAGTGGAGCAAAAATATTTGCAGCCACGCTCTGCCTTTTCCTTGACCAAACAGGTTGTCTCTGAGTTATGTAAACCCTCACCTCCAGGATCCTCTAACTGGGGTTGGGTTGGGGCAGCAGGCCTTGATACTTTCATCCTCACAAGAACCTCTGCTACACAAGCATCACTGGGGGGTTATTACACACACACACCCCTTCCACTCACCATCACAGCCCATGGAGCAGAGTAGTTGGAGCTGTGTGACCGGTGCCACTGTATGCATAGAGTATTCTCAGGAAGAGAGGAGAGACCCATGCAATGCAGGCTGCAGAGAGGGGAAAGGGGAAGAGCACTGTCCCTTAAGCAGACCCCTCAGCCCATTGTCCCCACTTAGAAATCCACATATAGTTCTCAATTTGGGTTCTTCTTTTCTGAATGCCTGTGGTCTTCTCCTGGGTGAAAAGCAGAGAACCCCAGGCAAGACTTGTTAGCTTTCTCTGCCTTTAGCTCATGCTACAGACCGGGTTTCATGGATGCATAGGGACTAGATGGTAGTGGAAAGTGTGACCTTGGGTAGCCAAGAGGGAAAGACACCTGATGAATTGCAGGCTGGGCAGGCAGAGCCTGCAACCCCGCAGACTGTAGAGAACTCAACCACGTGTCTGGGCAGGACCCGTGTTGTACCTGTTTGTCCAGGGAGGTCAAGGGATGGAGTTTCCAGTTGTCTCATCATGCTGAGACTTTTGAACCAGAGTCTGTACTGTGTGTAGGGCCAGAGAGACAGCCCTGCCCAGAGAGGAAGAGGGCCATATGTTGTTCGTACACTGAGGCAGTGGCTTGCCTCAGACTACGATCTGCGAGAAACTTTTGCGTGATAACTTGTATTAAATTCACCCGTACTTGTTCTCAGTTCAGTCTTTTAGGAGGGAAAAGAGAAGGCAGTCAAACTGTAAGATGACTCAAGTAAATACTACTTAGAAAGGGACCAGACAGCTCTGCTAGGTGAGATGCCAGTGAAATCATATTGTCCCCAGGATTTAATAGGGCAGCATAAGTCAGGAACCACCATGACTTAGAGCACCAAGCAGAGGAATTCTGTGCACCTGCTCCCCACCTGCTCTGAACCTCCCAAACTCATTCAGTACCTTGGGCAGGTGTCTCCACTGACACTGCAGATGCTTAGCTTTCTTCTGAGATCTTTTGGCCTCTACTCATTCATTCGTTCATTCATTCACTCTTTTGTGAGGACTGCAGTGTGCCCCGCATTGTGCTAGTCACTACAGAAAACACTCTTCCAAGAAGCTTAAAATTTCTCATGAATACTTCAGGTAACATGGCGGACTCAGCTGACATGCAAGCCCCACTACCAACAAATAAAGGAAGAAAAATAGCTTTTAGTGCACAGCCAAGGACTAAGAAGGAGAAAGCAATGACAGATGCTGGGAATAAAAGGAGGAACAAAAGGCAGAATTGTAATTGGCTTTAGATCCTGATACAGGTTCAAGGGACTGAGAGTTGGACTTTATGTCTGTGGAGTGGATGGTGACATGGCTTTGCCCATGAGTGTTAGGGAACTAAAATAGCCCCAACATGAAGACCAGGGCTTATAAGGCATTGCCTATCTACACAAGGGGCTGTAAAACTCCACTCACTGGTCCAGGGATTTGCACATGGAACATGTCCTTTCTCTAGGATCTTGGATGGAAAGATGAGGTATAGGATAGAATAAATTATCTGCAAGATATCAAAACCCTAGACCTGCATCAGGGGTGTAGGGTACAAATTCATATACTTGATACCTTATACCAGAAACCCCAAATAAAAAAATTAACATAAAATCTGGCCTAGGGGGCTGGCCGGTTAGCTCACTTGGTTAGAACATAGCCTTGTAACACCAAGGTCAAGGGTTCAGATCCCCATACTGGCCAGCCACCAAAAAAACCCAACAAAAACCTGGCCTAGGGTAATAGAAATCCTTCAGGCTCTAGCAGGAGTGAACATAAAGCCCTTACCTAGGACTCTTCCATTACCCAGGCACACAGATGTCTGGGAGTGAAGATGGGGCTCTTAAGTATAGATAAGCTCACACTATGATAAAAAATAAAATAGAGACAAATGGCGTAAGGAAACAAACTGCCATTTAGGAAAGATAGCACCTTCAAAACTAGAAATAATAAGACTA
>NW_007731457.1:100628-103161 GCF_000696425.1 Galeopterus variegatus | reverse complement strand
GCTGAAGGTAGAATTAATGAAGTGGATGGCTGATGTGAGAAAATCACCCAGAAGGCAGCATAGAGAGGTAAAGAGATAGAAACTATGGAAGATAACTTAGTGGACATGAAAAATATAATGAAAAGCTCACTATTCTCTAATAGGAGTCAACAAAGGAGAGAGTGAGACAGGGGCAGTGTTAAAGAGTAATGAATGAGAATTTTTCAGAAATGGAAAGAGACATGAGTCCGCAGTTTGAAATGGTACAGGATCAATCAAATCATCGTGTGGATATAGCTTAACTGCAGAGCACCAGTGACCAAGAGAAAATCTGAAAATATACCAGAGAGAAGAATGATTCTTTACACAGAAATGACAGACTGGTAGAAGACTTCTCAGCTCTAACAGCAGACAAGGGAATGCTGTCTTCAAAGTGCCAGTGAAAAGTAACTGTCACTCTAGAGTGGAAGCAGCAGACTTTCTCTTCAAGTTCCAGATGGTTTGCAGGCCATTTGATCTCTGTCACAACTACTCGACTCTGTCGTGGAAGTGCTATAGGAGCCACAGACAACATATAAATCAATGAGTGTGGTTTTGATCCAATGAAAGATCATTTACAGAAACAGGCAGTGGGTCCTTGGGTTGTAGTTTGCCTACCCCTGGTCTATCGTCAAGTAGAATTTCTCACTGAGAGCAAATATAGACTGCCAACTTTACCACTCATATAAACCCTTGCTACAGGATCTATGTAGGAGTTACCTCAGGAAAAAAGGAAAAGCAAGATACTAATAAATATGTTAGTGAATCCAAAATGACAATTATACTAGTGAAAGAGAGGGAGGAACAGGATTGAGGGAGAGAATGAATGAATGAATGAAAAACATTAGGAAGAGAGATGCAAAAACAAAGTAGAATAATTCAGTCATCAGATGATTGAACTCATCTTTTAAAAGAGATTGGTTCTGCTTTTTAGAATTCCAGTTCTATGTGTGGCACACCTAACACATGACATGGAAAGGTTAAAAAGGAATGAGAAAAAGATACAAGGCAACTGGCAATCAAAAGAAAGCAAGAATTACAATGTTAGTATCATATAACAGACTTGAAGGCAGAAAGCCATGTAAGGAATAAAGGTTGATATTTGATGAAGAGGGGGAGCAATGCCCCAGGATGACGTCAGGGTCCTGCATTTGTGTGCTTCTAGCCGCATGGGCCCCAACTATTGCAAGGAAAAATGGTCAGAACTGTAAGCAGAAACAGACAAAACCACAATCGTGGTGGGGGAGTCGAATGCCCCTCTCTGGTCCTTGCAGATAACACAGAGGAAAAGTTAACAAAATGTCTACAGTGGAGATATATAGACCCCCAACCCAGCAGTTAGAAAACTTACGTTCTTCTCAAGCACCTGTGTGCGTGCGCATGTTTCCCAAATTGATTGGAGTGCTGTGCCACAGGGAAAGTCAGAATGAATACCCCGAGATCGATACCACTCAGACCACATTGTCTGACCTCAGTGTGATATAACTGAACATCAATAGCAAAAAAGATAGCCACAATAATTTGTTAGTGGGCAGTTAAACCCATAGGCAGTGTAAGATTAATGCCGTCTAAGCTTCAAGTGAGTGATATAAACCAGACTAAGAAAGGAAAGCATTTTTGCTCATCTCAGGGGTGCTTCATAGACCAAGCGTATTCCATCAGGAGTGTGGGGTGTCGGCTCAGGGAGGTGGAGACTGGAAGTGCAGGTGATGCCATGAGCAAATGCCCAGGTAGGTCCCCAGGTGTTTCCAGGGCAGCGGATAGACAGAAGTGACTAATATCCAATTTACTGGTGCTTTATGGCTGGTGACACTGAAGGATTCGACTGCAGCAGGCTAAAGCAGAGGTGTGCATTACTCAGCTAGAGGCTTGCAACTCTGGTGGGTTCTGATGCACGGTAGTGACATAGCCCGAGAGGTGACTCAAACATGCATCTGGCTGAGATGGAATAATCTGGGGGTGGGGGGAGGAGGTAGATGGACCAGCATGAAGAATTCAGCTCCTGAACAACACATTCATTGACAACCCACAGCTGTGTTGTTTAGCAGCTTCAAAGAAGGTAAGGCTCGCTGTTGTGGTGATGATGGAAGTAAGGAGGGATGACCAGAGAGAGGGTTTCTAAATGCATTTGTCAGCTGATTGTGGTATATGCAAGGGAGAAGGAGAAGTCAAGTTCAGGTGAGAAGGAGACAGGTGTGTCGTGTGGCGTCTTGGCAGGGGCTGAAGAGAGAAAGAGTGGATTTACATGGTTTGGAGAAAGAGTTGCTTGGTACATGCCTGGAGTATGCATGGGCCAAGTTAACTGAGCCAGATAGAGTTTTCTGTTCACTTAGCATAGAGGCTAGCAAACTAGAGTCTGCAGGCCAGATTTAGCCCAACACCTGTTTCTGTAAATAAAGTTTTATTGATACATTCATTTGTTTACATATTATCTGTGGCTTTTTATGTG
Source organism: Galeopterus variegatus (assembly GCF_000696425.1). NCBI lineage: Eukaryota > Metazoa > Chordata > Mammalia > Dermoptera > Cynocephalidae > Galeopterus > Galeopterus variegatus. Next base: position 100,694 of record NW_007731457.1, on the reverse strand, counting down.
CCACAATGTCTGATCTGACTAATTGCCACAGAAATCTGTGCTGAAAATCTGGAAATATTTACTATC
>NW_007731457.1:97876-99315 GCF_000696425.1 Galeopterus variegatus | reverse complement strand
ACAGCTTTCTTCTTGCTGATCCCATAGCAATTTCTTTTGGTTTCAACCACGAAGAAATTATTCAGACCATATGTCCTTGGGGAGTCTGATGCTTAAGTGGTTTTCCTTTCTGAAGTACCATTACCTCCAAAGAGCATGTTCTCTGGAGAGGAGATGTGCCCTCAGCTTTCACTTAATGCAGAGGCAGGCATAATTCAAACCAGCGGGAGAGCTAGTTTATTTATGCTTGAACAATTCTGCTTCACCTGCCACTTCCTGTTTCAAGCTTTGACTAAGCACACCTTGAGATGGGTTTGTAGTCTGCGAATACACCTTGACAGACAGGTATAGCAGACATCCTGGAGCAGGCTGTGCATAGCAGAGGAGGCTGGCTGCAGACTTTACAGTGTGCCATGGGGAATCTACAAATCACATCCCCATGATATGACTGGACGCGTTCCCTTCAGAGTGTACCAACCAGCTAATGCCACCCCACACCCAGACACTTAGTAAAGGATGCCTGGTTGATTAGCCTAAGTTTAGGTCTCAAATAGCTCATTAAATTACATGTGGAGGCATCAAAACCAATTTTAAAATATGTCTGCCTCCCAGATCAAAAAGTAAAGATCATAAATCAGATAAATCCTTTCCCCTGGCTTACAAAAACAATACGCACAAGGGCACTTAAAGTTCATGGAAAAATAGAATTAAAAGATAATCTGAATCTTTCCGTGAACTTTTTGAAGTACCCTCATATGTTGACATATTAACAATTATTTAAGACAACAGCCATTAGTTAACTAAGCAACCACTTATTTAGAAACCAAATTGCAATAGACACATTTTCCTTGTCGTTAATCAAAATTAGCCAGCTGATGGGTATGTCTGTATATGTAACATGTTATTACAAATGTGTGTCTGTCCAAGTAGCTCCCCTACTTTTGTTCCAGTAGGTTCTTGACAACATGCTTGCAGGTTACATGTAGAGAAGTTAAAGAGAAGACTTTGTGGTCTCAAATATATACTTTGAGTCTAAAATATAAGCTTTTTAATTATGGTTCACTCGAGCATCATTTAATGAACAAGCTGCCGTAGCTCTCTCCCACCAAGCATCGATGCAGCTAGTCTTGCGATGTCTCTAGACCTGCCCTGGGCAGGACGAAGTCTCCCAGATCCCAGGGAGATCATCAAGGTTGCTGATCTTGACCTTCCTGCCCTATGAACTGGGTCTCACCAAGCCCAGGATGAGAACAGGAAGGTGCCTGGGGGGAGGAAGTGCTTTTACACCTTGATTCAACCATTCCCAATGCTCACAGCAGAATAGTGCCCCTTCTCCCCAACCTTCAATCACTTCCACAGAATTGGAAGTAGATTCTCATGCTGTTCTTTATCTGCAGTCACAGATTGTGCGCTCCATTTTATTATATGTGAACAGCCCTTCTCTTGAACCTACCAGTCTA
>NW_007731457.1:74477-97447 GCF_000696425.1 Galeopterus variegatus | reverse complement strand
AGAATAGTGCCCCTTCTCCCCAACCTTCAATCACTTCCACAGAATTGGAAGTAGATTCTCATGCTGTTCTTTATCTGCAGTCACAGATTGTGCGCTCCATTTTATTATATGTGAACAGCCCTTCTCTTGAACCTACCAGTCTAACTTGTCTGGAGTTCTAGAGTGATCTATTGGCAGCTCCTTCTCTTAAAATTTTTTTCCAGTCCTCCCCCACACTGATAGTCTTACCTTGAATTATAAAGAGCAGGTGTAATTTGAAAGTGTTGACAGGCAGGTGATGGTGGGAGACAGTGCCACCCCGCGGCAGTTTGACATCATAGATTGCCAGGAGAGGTACCAAAAAGAAAAAAGTGGACTGAGAAAAGCCATTGAGATGTGTTGATAAGTGAGTCAGTGCTCGGCTTATGCAGAAGTCATACCTGGAAATGTTGAGGGCCACATATGTGTATACATACGAGTTTAGAAACATACTCTGTCCATTTTCCAAAATAGCAGCATCTTTATAGTCCAGCTATTTTGACCCTGATATTTCACCCCGCATTCAATTCAGCACTGAAAAGATTCATCATCATCCTGTTTTCTTCTGCATCAGAGACGAAAAGTGCAGGTCTTCTGTGATCCTTCACAGAGTGGGGAAATGTGAAGTGGGCTGATTAAAGGACAGGAAGCTCCTCTAAGCTTTCAATTGTCTACCCTGGTGGCAGAAAGTAGGAGGGGATGAGTCCTAACTTTAGAACATCAATTTGATTTTTCCTTTTGTCATTTTGGGTGTGACACGTTTACTTTTCTAGTCACTTTTTTATTAAAATAATGTTATTTATTGCATCAGTCCCAAGAAATAAAGTGAACAAGAAAAATCTGCCAGACACATGGGCAAAGTCAGACCAGGATTAAACAGATTCTCACAAACAGTTTGCAGTAACGAGTCATTAAGTCATTTGTCTGTCTGTCCATCCATCCATCTGTTCAATCCACAGAGTCTTACTGAGCACAGGATTCCTCTTTTTGAGAAAGGTAATTATATTTAAAAAAAAAAATTTTTTTAAATTTTAACTTCTCAATATACATTGTAGTTGATTTTCGTGACCCTTTACCCATTCTTCTTTCCCCCTCCCTCTCGTCCCTCCCCTCCCCCCATATCATATCTGTTCACTTGTCTTAACAAGATCAAGGAATTGTTGTGATTGTTGTGTCTTCTCCCCTCGTTCTTTATTCATTTGTGTGTTTGTTTATTTATTTGTAGCTCCCACAGATAAGTGAGAACACGTGGTATTTATCTTTCTGTGTCTGACTTCTTTCAATTAATAAAACTTTCTGTAAGTCCATCCGTGTTGCTGCAAATGGTATTATTTCATTCTTTTTTATAGCAGAGTAGTATTCCATTGTGTAGATATAACACAGTTTCCTTATCCATTCATCTGATGATGGACATTTGGGCTGGTTCCAACTCTTGGCTACTGTATATAGTGCTGCAATAAACATTGGGGAACAGATATCCCTTCAGCATGATGATTTCCATTCCTCTGGGTACATTCCCAGCAGTGGGATAGTTGGGTCATATGGTAGATCTATCTGCAATTGTTTGAGGAACCTCCATATCATTTTCCATAGAGGCTGCACCATTTTGAAGTCCCACCAACAGTGTATGAGAGTTCCTTTTTCTCTGCAACCTCGCCAGCATTTGTCATTCTCAGTCTTTTGGATATTAGCAATCCTGACTGGAGTGAGATGGTATCTCATAGTGGTTTTAATTTGCATTTCCTGGATGCTGAGTGATGTTGAGCATTTTTTCATGTGTCTGTTGGCCATTTGTATTTCTTCCTTTGAGAATGCCTATTCAACTCCTTTGCCCATTTTTAAATTGGGTTATTTGTTTTTTCGCTGTAAAGTTGTTTGAGTTCCTTGTATATTCTGGACATTAATCCTTTGTCAGATGTATATTTTGCAAATATTTTCTCCCACTCTATTGGCTGTCTTTTCACTCTGTTGATTGTTTCTTTTGCTGTGCAGAAGCTTTTTAATTTGATATAATCCCATTTGTTTACTTTTCCCTTAGTTGCCTGTGCTTTGGGGGTCATATTCATGAAGTCTGTACCCATTCCTACTTCCTGAAGTGTTTTCCCTATGTTTTCTTTAAGGAGTTTTATTGTTTCAGGATGTATATTTAATTCTTTAATACATTTTGAGTTGATTTTGGTATATGGTGAGAGGTACAGGTCTAGTTTCATTCTCCTACATATGAATATCCAGTTTTCCCAGCACCATTTGCTGAAGAGGTAGTCTCTTCCCCAGTGGGTAGGCTTGGTGCTTTTGTCAAAGATCAGATGGCTGTAGGTGTGTGGGTTGATTTCTGGGTTCTCTATTCTATTCCATTGATCTGTGTGTCTGTTTTTATGCCAGTACCATGCTGTTCTGGTTATTGTAGCTTTGTAATATAGTTTAAAGTCAGGTAGTGTTATGCCTCCAGCTTTACTTTTTTTGCTCAGGATTGCTTTGGCTATGCGTGGTCTTTTGTTATTCCATATAAATGTCTGGATAGTTTTTTTTCCATTTTTGAGAAAAATGTCTTTGGAATTTTGATGGAGATTGCTTGAATCTGTAGATTACTGTGAGTAATATGGACATTTTCACAATGTTAGTTTTTCTGATCCAAGAACATGAGGTATCTTTCCATCTTCTTGTGTCCTCTTTAATTTCTTTCAACTGTGGTTTGCAGTTCTCTTTGTAGAGATTTTTCACATCCTTGGTTAACTCTATTCCTAAGTATTTTATTTTTTTGGCCGATATTGTATGTGGGCTAGCTTTCTTGATTTCTTTTTCTGTATGTTCACTGTTGGAGTATAGAAATGCTACTGATTTTTGTGTGTTGATTTTATATCCTGCAACTTTGCTGAAATCATTTATCCACTCTAAGATTTTTTTTTTGAAGAGGCTTTAGGCTGTTCAGTATTTAGGATCATATCATCCACAAACATGGACAGTTTGACTTCATCTTTTGTGATCTGGATGCCCTTTATTTCCTTCTCTTCTCTGATTGCTCTGGCTAGTGCTTCCAACACTGTGTTGAATAGGAGTGGTGAGAGTGGGTATCCTTGTCTAATTCCTGTTCTTAAGAGAAAAGCTTTCAGCTTTTCCCCACTCAGGATTATATTGGCAGTGGGCTTATCCTATGTGGCTTTAATTGTATTAAGATACTTTCCATCTATATACCTAACTTGTAGATAGTCTTTATCATGAATGAATGTTGAATTTTGTCAAATGCTTTTTCAGTGTCTATAGAAACGATCATATAGTTTTTTTCCTTGCTTTTGATGTGATGTATCACATTTATTGATTTGCGTATGTTGAACCCACCTTGCATCCCTGGGATGAATCCCACTTTATCATGGTGGATAATTTTGTGTATGTGTTGCTGTGTTCTGTTAGCTAGTATTTTATTGAGGATTTTTGTGTCTATATTCATCAAGGATATTGGCCTGTAGTTTTCTATTTTTGATGTATCTTTTTCTGGTTTTGGTATCAGGGTGATGTTTGCCTCAAAGAATGAGTTTGGGAGAATGGCCCCTGTTTCGATCTTTTGGAATAGTTTGTAGAGAATTGGTATCAGTTCCTCTTTGAAGGTTTGGTAGAACTCTGCAGTGAACCCGTCCAATCCTGGGCTTTTCTTTGTTGGGAGTCTTCTGATAACAGCTTCAATCTCTCTTATTGTTATTGGTCTGTTCAGATTTTTCTGTATCTTCTTGGCTCAGTTTTGGTAATTTGTATGTGTCCAGAAATTTATCCACTTCCTCCAGATTTTCAAATTTGTTGGCATATAGTTGTTTATAGTAGTCTCTCATGATTCCTTGAATTTCTGAGGTATCAGTTGTAATATTACTTTTTTCATTTATAATTTTTGTTATTTGGGTCTTCTCTTCTTTTTAAAGTTAGCCTTGCTAATGGTTTGTCAATTTTATTTATCTTTTCAGAAAACCAACTTTTCATTTTCATTGATCTTTTGTATCATTTTTTGGGTTTCTGTTTCATTTAGTTCTGCTCTGATCTTAGTTATTTCTTTCTGTCTACTAACTTTGGGTTTGGATTGTTCTTGTTTTTCAACATCTTTAAGGTGAAGTGTGAGGTTGTTTATTTGCCATCTTTCCATTATTCTGAAGTAAACATTTAATGTGATAAATTTCCCCCTTAGTACTGCTTTTGTAGTATCTCACAGATTTTGGTATGATGTGTCATTATTTTCATTAGTTTCAAGAAATTTTTTGATTTCCTGTTTAATTTCTTCTTGGACCCATAGGTCATTAAGTAGAATGTTGTTTAATTTCCATGTGTTTGTAGAGTTTCCAGAATTTCATTTGTTATTGATTTCTAAATTTAATCCATTGTGATTGGAAAAAATACATGGAATAATTTGATTTTTTTTCAATTTGTTGAGACTTTCTTTGTGACCTAACATGTGGTCTATCATGGAGAATGTTCCATGAACTGATGAGAAGAATGAATATCCTGAGGTTGTTGGATGGAATGTTCTGTAGATATCTGCCAAGTCCAATTGGTCTAAAAATGTTGTTTAGAACTTGTGTTTATTGACTTTTTGCCTAGATGATCTGTCCAGTGTTGAGAGTGGGGTGTTCAGGTTCCCAACTATTATGGTATTAGTGTCTATCTCATTCTTTAGATCTAATAGTGTTTGCTTTATAAATCTGGCTGCTCTGACATTAGGTGCATATATATTTATGATTGTTATGTCTTCTGGATAGATAGATCCTTTTATCATCATATAGTGGCTTTCTTTATCTCTTTTTATGGTGTTTGCTTTAAAGTCTATTTTATCTGATAAAAGAATAGCTACTCCAGCTCATTTTTCATTTCTATTTGTATGGTATATCTTTTTCCATCCTTTCAGTCTTAGTCTACATGTGTCTTTACAGGTGAGATGAGTCTCCTGAAGGCAGCATATTGTTGGGTCCATCTTTTTAATCCAGTCAGTCAGTCTGTATCTTTTGAGTGGGGAATTTAATTTAACTTTGCATTTAGAGTTATTATTGAAAGGGGATGATTTACTCCTAGCATTTTATTGATTTTTGTTTGGATGTTTTAAGTATCTTTTGTTACTTCCTTTCTGATTTTCTGTTTGTCTTCTGTGTTTGTTGGTTTCTTGGGGTGGTAGATAAACTATATTTTCTCTTTATTGTTAGCATCTTTGTTTTACTGGTAGGTTTTGTTCTTTCTTGAGTATTCATGGCAGTGATGGTTGTTTTTCAGGTATCAAACCCAGTACTTCCTTGAAAATTTCTTGTATGGCTGGTTGTGTGGTCGTGAACTCCCACGGTTTTTGTTTGTCTGAGAAATATACTATTTGTCCTTCATTTTGGAAGGATAGCCTTACTGGTTAAAGTATTCTTGGCTGGCAATTTTTGTCCTTTAGTATTTTGAATATGTCATCCCATTCTTTTCTGGCTTGTTTAGGGTTTGTGATGAAAAGTCTGATGTTAGTCTGATTGGGGATCCCTTATAGGTGACTTGCCACTTCTCTCTTGCAGCTTTTAAGATTCTCTCTTTGTCTTTGAGTTTTGCCAGTTTGACTATAACATGTCTTAGAAAGGACCTTTTGGAGTTGAATATGCTTGGGGATCTTTGGGCCTCCTGAATCTGAAGATCTGTGACTTTCCCTATACCTGGGAAGTTTTCTGCTATTATTTCATTGAATATGTTTTCAATGCCATTTCCTTTTTCCTCTCCTTCTGGAATACCCATGATTTGGATATTTGAACACTTAAGGTTGTCTGTTATCTCTCTTAGATTTTCTTCAATTTTTTAAAATTCTTTTTTTGGTCTGCCTGTGTTAATTCAAACAGCCTGTCTTCAAGATCAGAAATTCTCTCTTCTGCTTGTTGTAGCCTGCTGATTAGACTCTCTGTTATATTTATTTCATTGAATGAATCCTTCAGCCTCCACAAGCTCTGCTACATTCTTTTTCAGGGCATTGGTTTCTTTGTACATTTCTTCTTTCAGATTCTGTATATTTTTTCTCATTTCGTTGTGTTGTCTAACTGAGTTTTCTTGTATCTCATGTAGTTTCCTTAGAATTGTTGCTCTAAATTGCTTGTCAGTCATTTCAAGGATCTATAAAAAAAAAAGTTCTATAGGATCTAGAGCTTTAGAGCTATTATTTTCCTTTGGTGGTGTTGTACTTTCTTGAATTTTCGTATTTTTGGTATCTTTCCTTTGGTGTTTAGTTATTGTGACAGGGGGTATCATGGTCCAATAGTTCCACCCTGATGTCTGGCCTGGATCCTGAAGGGACTGCCAATTCTGAGCAGTGGGAACTAGCCTGGGCTGGGGGTCCCATGGTGCATGCCTGTTCTGACATGGCTGGCTTGGGACATGTGGGCCCGGTGGCTCTCCGGCCTCTCTAAGTGGTGGGGGCTGACCTGGGCTGGAGGTCCTGTGGTGCCTGTCTTTTCCAGCGTGGCTGACTCGGGGTGTGTGGGTCCGGCAGCTCTCAGGCCCCTCTGGGCAGCAGGCACTGGCCTGGGCTGGGTGTCCCATGGTGCACAGCTCCTGCCTGTTCCAGCGTGGCTCTTGGGTCTCCTGTTGTTGCTTTTTAATAGTTGCAAATTGGTTGATCTGTGGGAGAGGCGACACCAGGAACCATCTACTCCACCATCTTGACCGGAAGCTTACAAAGGGGATCTCCAAACTTTTTGTGGGGTATTACTTTTTATATCTTTCCAGCCTCCACATGTTCATGTGCTAGGCACTGTAGAAAGGTAATTTTTTTTTTCTTTTTTGTGACCAGTAAGGGGATCGCAACCCTTGGCTTGGTGTCGCCCGCACCACGCTCAGCCAGTGAGCACTGTGAGCGCACTGGCCACCCCTATATAGGATCCGAACCCGTGGCAGGAGTGCCGCTGAGCTCCCAGCACCTCACTCTCCTGAGTGAGCCATGGGGTTGGCCCTAGAAAGGTAATTTTAAACAACTATCTCATCTACTGCAACTGCCATCCAGTGTCAAGGGTGATTGGAGGTTCTGAATCCTGAATCCTGGGGCTCTTTGCCCTGCTCTAACTAAGGGCTATTTTGTCCATAGATGTTTCCATTTCAGAGGCTGGAGTGAACTTCTGGGATGTCTCAGAACACTTGGCCTGCCTTCCTCTCTCTGGCTTCCCCTCTGAGGTTCCTTCCTTCCTATCGCTTTTTGGATATTTTTCCCCTCATGCCATGTAAACCTCAAGAAATGCCCCTTTCATCCTTGGAACACTTCAGAGCTTTTGAGAAAGCTTTTGGAAAGTTGTCTGTTTTGTGCATTGCAGTAGACAGCTTAAATAAAAGGAGCAAGACGGAGCTGGTGCCTGGAAAGTGAACAGGGGTTGAGGAATCATCTCAGGCCCCCTTTCCAGAGTCCAAACCTGGGCAGTTCTTATCTCCCTCTGCCACTTTCTTTCCTTTCCCCTTCTTCTTTCCCTTGGCTTTTTATGATGATGCTTTTTGAGCTCCCAGCAAGAGCAACATTTTATAGAAAAAAAAAAATTAAAATGACCGTGTTTTGCTGGTAAGATGTGTCTGGTTTCTACATTAGCATCCCCTGATCTCCCCACGAGCTACACATTCACAGTTTCTCTTAGACTGAGTCATCCTCTCAGGACACAAGAGCTACCTTTCGGAGACTTTGTCCTCCATGTCCCCAGGTCTGTGCAGACAATTACAATCTTATCATTACCTGGAAACCTGGTAACTCTCCACACCATGCAGAGGAGAATACGGAACTTAATAGCCTTTTGCCTGCGAAATATGCCCATTGTGGTACCTGGTGCTCGTAAATCTCTGGATTGAACGGATGGACAAATGGACAGAAGGACGAATGACCTGATTACCTGTTACCGTGAGGTTGTCCACGAGAAACCGTTTAATCCTAGTCTGGCTTTGTCTATGTGTCCGGCAGATTTTTAGGACCCACTTTCTTTACTTCCCAGGGCTAATGGAATAAATAACATTATTTTAACAAAAATCATTAAAAAAGTAAATGTGTCACCTCCAAGATGGAAAAAGAAAAATCTTGTTGATTTTTGGGTGTTTGGAAGTTAGGACTCTTCACAAGTCTGCTTTGCTATACTAGCACAGGTAATCCAAGTCCAGGGTGACCATCGGGTGTCCTCTGCAGTGGCCTTGCTGGTAAACCCAATTGCTGTCATTCATCTCTTCCCGCTGATACCAGAGAGGGGGCATGCCTCACTCTGAAAGGTGGAGAAATTCTCTAATCTAAAACTGGTTGAGCGCGGTGCGGGCGCGACACCAAGGGTTGTGATCCCGTTACTGGTCACGAAAAAAGACAAAAAGAAAAAAAAAAGAGGGTTATAAAACTGCCGCAGCATACAACAGCATAGTCCCTACGGTCCCTATTCAAAAAGCAGTGACGCGGGGCCGGCATGTGGCTCACTCAGTAGAGTGCGGTGCTGATAACACCAAGGCCACGGGTTCGGATCCCATATAGGGATGGCCGGTTTGCTCACTGGCTGAGCGTGGTGCTGACAACACCAAGTCAAGGGTTGAGATCCCCTTACCGGTCATCTTTTAAAATAAATAAATAAAATAAACTTCCTGACAGCAAGGCTTGCCAATCACATACACACACACACACACACACACACACACACACACTTGCACACATACACGCTTACACAGTGCTATAAAGACAGGAACATGCCTGAAAGGGTTCTTAAAAGATGTGCTCATTCAGTGCCCTGTCCCCTCAGTACTCTCTCTCTAAGTTGGTGGGACTCCACCCAACGAGCACCTGAAAATCTGACTGTGTTCTTGGTTCTTACTGTATATGCCTCCGTTTCCACGTGCATTTCAGGAGAGAAGTGGATTAAATCCACAGTTCAAAGACCACTGGGCTTTGTGGGACAATAAAAATGTCCTCCAAATATGTGAAGACTGATGCAGGACTGCCACCATTTGTATTTTGCAAAATGCATTGAAAGAAACATGCTGACATAGACTACATGGTCAGTCCATTCTTTTAGGAGATAGCGCTCTCCTAGAAGTGTATTTATCACCAAAAATTAGTTCATGAACTCAGGGTAAAACAAATCCTTACTACTTGTCAAGCAAGGCTTGCTTTTCCTCCTCCCCCCACCCTCTCTCCACGATTCAAATTCAGTGAAACTTACAATATGGAAACGTGGCACAATAATACTTTATGTGTGATTATGTTCTTGGTACAAATTACTCAGTTTGAAATCCACTGGACAAAGGACAAGACGATCTGGATGATCCAATTTATTCTGCTTCTGTGTTTTAATCTGTGTTAAAAATCCACTTTCTCTAAATAGGGATAACATATATTTTAAATGTTTTCCTTTGTGTTTTGCTTCTCTGTCATCTTTCCTTGTGTGCAAAAGTCCTCTAGGAGAGGAAGAGGGGAAAGGGGGTCTTCCTGAGAGAGGAAAGTCACAGCCCCAAAAGGGATCAACTTAGCTTGGAAAAGAATTTGATACTGGAAGAGACTAAATTTCTTTGAATTGACCAATTATTTTTCCTGGCCACCATGTGGAAATGGGGCTGTAGGACAGGATATTGTCAGAAGAAAAAAGATGAATTTTATAATGCACGTCTGAGTTTCAGGGTGGAAATTTTGACACAAACGCACATGAAATGCTCATCTGCCCAATGTGGGGTTTTGGGGGTGATCTGAGAGAAGTCAAGGAACCGCAGCACAGGTAGCTCCGGGTACTGGTCCAGCTGCTCTCAAGGCCCAAGAGCAAGCGGGTCCTGACATGTGGGGAGTGATGCTGGGGGCCGGTGGTCCCACCGGGGGAATAGTGAGATGAAGCTATGAGAATATAGTCACGGAGAAGGCACCACAGAGGACCCATCCTCCCCAGCCCAATGCACTGGGGACCCCATGCTGTCAGGAACACCTGTGTGCCAGGTTTTGAGTGGACACGTGTTTTCAGTTCTCTTGGGTGCACACCTGGGAGCAGAATTGCTGGGTTGTATGATAAGTCTGTGTTGAGCTTTTTTGAGGAAGGGAATGGAATTTTTAAAATTTACCTTCTATGCTAAAATAAAGGGTACCAGAGTAGACCAAGAGTTTATTTTAACCTTTAATGTTCCGCTCCTCAAACACAGAAGCATCATCATCAAAAAATACTTTCCTGGGCTGCATCTTGGTTCTTGAACCACAGTAGTGATGCGCATTTTAACTGTGGTGGTCTCGGATGAGTGCTCGCCGTGTGCTCTGTCCTGTGCTGTCCTTTACTTTCGTTCTCTCATTGAATTGTCACATGGGAGCAAGGACCCACGAGTCACCCCATTGTACAGACCCCAAAATTGAGGCACCGAGAGGTATGCCATCCACAGCTCTGTCGCAAGTAAGGTTGAATAACTAAGCACAGCAATCCCCTCCCCCCATGGTTTCATGTTCCACAGTTATCCGCGGTCAACCGCAGTGCAAAATATTTCATGGAGAATTCCAGAAATAAACATTCAATATAACTTTTATTCCAGTATATTGTTATAATTGTTCTATTTTAGTGTCAGTTATTATTGTCGATCTCTTACTATACTAATTTATAAATTAAACTTTATCATAGGTATGCATGTATAGGAAAAAACATAGTACATGCTCGCATAGGATTTGGTACTCTCTGCAGTTTCAGGCATCCACTTGGGGTCTTTTATGTAATCCTTGCAGAGAATGGGGGCTACTGTATGTATCCAGGCCTCTGGCCCCAGAGCCTACCTCTTTACTAGGGTGTTTTAGAGCCTGGGAGTTGATATGGCCAGTCAGGTGAGAAGCCAGGTGAGAGGGCCTGGGTGAGTCTTGCTTCCTGTTCCTTGGGTAGGGGTGGGTCTCACTTTCTATTGAGTTTCCCTTACCGCAGACCCTTTCATGTGTGTATGTGGGTGGAGGGGAGGCAGGGAGTAGAGTATAATATTTAAGACCATGAATTTTGGAGGTAGACTCCCCGGGTTCAAATCTTGGCTCTGCCACTAACTGTATGACCTTAATGGGTTGCTTCTCTTCTGTGCCTCAGTTTCCTAATCTGCAAGATAAGAATACTAGAATCCATCTCAATGGATTCTTCTGGTCATTAGCTGAGTTTATATGTGAAAAGCACCTGGATTAGTGCCTGGTGTACGGTAGGGCTCCACCAGCCCACCCAATTCAGACACGACAGTTAGATGGCCAGCCCAATCTTGTTCCAGCCCAGGTTCCAGGACAAGATCCCCCCAGCCCCTGTCCCCCCAGAAGGAGAACTGGTTTGGAAGTGGCTTCCACAGTCTGCAGGGAACAGCTGCCGGGCCCAGGGACCTGGGTGCAGGAGCAGCGGGTCTCTAGGTGTGCACAGCTGCTCTGCTCCCGCCCTGCACCTACTCTCATGTTTCTTGGGCTCTGTGCCTGCTACTGGCCTGAGCGTCCCTTCCTCTCTCCCCCCACAAAGAGCCTTCTAGGCCGATTTCACTTTCCTGCCTCAGCACAGGGTTAGGTGCTCATTGGTCTCTGCCCTGGTGCTGCCGGGTCAACGTGCTCAGCCTTCTTTGTGCTGGGTGCATGGCTGGGCCATCTCTTCTTTCTCTGCACAGGACCCAGGCCCAGGCTGTGCATGGCCGGCCCTGCACCAGGGGTGCTGCTGGCCTGCCCGGAATCCTGCTTCCCTTGTGCTCCCCACTTCCCTGCTCTCACTTCCCAACCCTCCCATCTGACCGCCCAAGTCTCCCCCTCTGTCCATTGAGCTGCAGCTTCTCCCCCATCAGCAGCACAAGGGGCTCTTTATGCTGCAGCCCCTTCCTCCTCCACCACTGCCCCCAGCCACCCACCCAAGTCCCTGGTGACAGGGGTTGGACATCTTGGCACAGGGAGCCGTCTCTGCACAACATGTACTCTGTTAGCCCGGAGCAGGCTGGGGGAAGGGACAGACTCCGCAAAGCCCTTTGAGAATGGCAGTGTGGTTTCTTTGTGGCTTTCCCAGGCGCTGGAGATGACACATACTTCTTTTCTCTCTTCCATTCCCATGCTGCCCTGTCCATCCTCCCAAACAGCTTGTTCCAAGCAACTTGGGGAAGAATGCGACTCTGTCCTCCAGGGCAGACCACGAAGGCAGCTCTAGGCACCCTGAGAGAGCTACAGTCATGGATCGGTTCGGGGTGGGGGTGGTGGCTTTCATTTTGAAACATTTTGCTTGGTAAACTAAGAAGGGTAGCTTTGGGGCATTAGTGCCTGTGTGGCATTAGTAGGGACAAGTGTCATTTATAGGCTGTTTGCTTAGCCCTCACTGTTGTCCCGGTATGGAGACGTGGCTGTGGAGCCTCAGGAGGCTGAGAAAGCTTTTCAGATATCATTTTTCTGGCAAGTGGAAGATTCACAATTTAACCTGCGTCCATCTGAGTCAGAAGCCCATGAATTGGCCGCTCTGGCCAGTCTCTAGCAATCACAGATTGCTCATCATGAAAGCTGGCTTTTACTGAGGGCTTTCCACGAGGAGACCCCATGCTCCTTGACTCAATTGCGTTCTCTAAGGCTTAAAGCCCCCACAAGGGAGAAGTTATCGCCCCCATTTTACAGATGCAGAACGTGCCCAAGGCACACAGCGAGTAAGGGGCAGAGGTGGGATTTGAACCCTGGCAGCCCAGCTCCAGAGCCTGTGCCTTCAACCAACACCCTTCTGCCTCCTAAGTCACATACCTGCTGTGACCCTAGAGGCCTAAAAACTGTCCCCCAAAGTGGCACGATAAGTGGGGCCAGCTCAGTTGTGGAAAATGTCTAATCTACCATTGTGAATACTTCGAACACTGCTCCAGAAACTGATTCGATTGTCAGACACATCTTTAAAATCCTGTCTCATTTGACATGTTGGGAAACAGAAAAAATTCCTCAGTAGGGGACAGAGATTTCTAGCCAGTCTTAGTGGAAGCAAATATTTATGTTGAAGATGGTTTTGAGCATTGCTGCAGATGTTCGTGGGAGCCGTGAGAACCGTTCCCCCTGCCAGGTGCCTCCGTGCACTGAGACGCTGAGGGAAGGAGGGAGAAAAGGAGAAAACCCAGAGAGGCAGCACTGAGAGGTCTGGTGGCCCTTCTGTCGTGACCCACTTCCCCAGCCTCACCTCCTGGAACGTGGAGGGACATGGGCAGGGTCGCTGGAGAGGACAGAGCTACCAAGCAAGTGTTACCTGTCCCCTAAGTTCCAGAGTGAGAGGTGGTGGTGGAATTGTGTCCCCTAAAAAGGTACGTAGAAGCCTAATGCCCAGTACCTGTGAATGTGACCTTATTTGGAAATAGGGTCTTTGCAGGTATATTAGTTAAGATCAGCTCACACTGGATTAGGGGTGGGCCCTAAATTCAGTATAACTGGGTGCCCTTTAAAATAAGGGGAAAAGACACACACAGGAAAATGCCCAGTGGTGACCCAGAGACCCAAGGAAGAAAGACAGCCGTGGGATGACAGAGGCAGGGACTGGAGTGATGTGTCTCAAAGCCAAGGGACACCATGGATGGCTGCAGCCACTAGAAGCTGGAGGAGGCAAGAAGGATCCTCCCCTAGAGCCTTCAGAGGGAGCTTGGCCTGGCAACACCTTGATTTCAGATTTCTGGCCTCCAGAACCGTGACAATAAATCTCTGTTGTCTGAAGCCACCCAGGGTATGGGGCTTGGCTGCTGCAGCCACAAGAAAGCAACCCATGGGGTCTCCCCATGCTGCTCCCAAATCTTCTGTCCCTCTGACCCCCATGTAGCTCCGACCCCCCTTCCTCTCACAGCTGACACAGAGCCCCGTGGTTGCTTTATAATCCGTATTCTTCCCTCTGCTGAGGCGTTTTGTGTCCCTATCCCCTTTGCTAGCTTTCATTTTTCATTTCAGGAGGGTGTTAAAAGTTTGGGGTGTTTTGCTTGTTTTCCTTGAGTCTCTCGCAGCTTGGTTTGTTGGTCTGTGCCCCGTTGGAGAAGGACGGTGGCCCGCTCTCCGTTTCTCAGTGGCCACCTTCAGATACAGGCCCATGGGAGAGTCAGGGCTGTCCTCTGTACTGGAGCTATTAAACTGTCGTAAGAAAGAGGCCTTTGTCACGGGGAACACGGCCCTCGGCTCAGTCACAGAGACAGATTGTGCTAGAAAACAAACAACAAAAAAAAAGGTTCAACCACAGCATTCTTTGGGACTTCAGTCATCTGCCTCCCACTTGTTCTTAAAAGACGAATTTCCTTGCTTCGTTGTAATTCCATCAGCTAGGTCGTCAGGTTTTAATTCTGCACAGAACTGAGCACTGGGGGCCCTACCCGGACCATCTGTGCACAGAACTGAGCACTGGGGGCCCTACCCGGACCATCTGCCTTGGCCCATCGGTGCCTGCATGAACTCCAGCCTGCAGGCCGAGGAGGTGGAGGCTCCCCTGGGGCTGTAGGGGGCTTGGGTGGAGGGAGTTAGGGCTGGAGTGAGGTATTTGTACCTGGAAGAGAGAAGTGATTGGAGAAGCCCATGAGGCCAAGTTACAAAGGCCTCAGCCCAGGAATGTAAAGACTTTTATAAACTTGCATTCAGACCATGCCTAACGTCAGACCATACCTTGTCAGCCCAGGACCAGCGACCAAGTGCCACTTGACCCAGCCTGGCACTCAGGAACTGCTATGGACTCTAGAAGACCCATGCAAGTCTCCTGTGCAGCACGTTGACTGCAGAGCCCCCTGCTCTCTCTTGGCCGGCTCTGACTGGGACCTGCCTGCCTTTTCTACACTGGGTTTCCAGGGTTAACAGCCCTCCCTGGTCACTACTCAGGTGGTCAGTGCGTGCCACACTTCACAGACTGCCTGGGAGTGGGCTGTTTGAAAGGGTGGACAGAGGAAGGGGCTTTACCTGGGCCTCTGGAGAAGGAGCCCACGTCTTGGTTATGAAAACAAATACACTCGTAAGAATGGTTTTTAAAAAAAAGATGCAACGAAGTAAATGCTCCCATGTTCCGAGGATGCAGTGGATGTGGGGGTTTTGTCCTTTCTTCTGCAGATCTTAGAGCCACACTTCTTGAACCCTCCTGGGAGGACCCAGCATGAAAATCCCCTGGGCACCAATTAGGGACACAGGTTGCACGCCTGCAGCTCAGACGCACAGAGGAGGATCTCAAGGGTGGGCCCAGAAATCAGCATTTTCAGCAAGTTGCCCTGTGCTGCTGATCCACCCCACCGTGTGAGAACCACAGTTCTAGAAGGAAAGTAGAGAAGAGGGCCTTAGGGGATCCCTCCTCCGCTTGTGAGCAGGGATGTGCTTCCCAAGCCCACGTCTTCCCTAGGTCGGGGAGGAACAGCTCTGCACCTTCTAGTGTGCAGCCTCCGGCCTGAGGCGAGCAAAGTCTCATTACAGAAGGACGGGGATGAGAGAAGCTGGTTTTCATTACTTGAAGGCAGGGTTAGCTACATAATTTGCAGGACCCAACGCAAAAGGAAAATGCAGGGTCCCTTATTCAGAAAGTAGAAAGACAGCTTTTTTCCTTTCTTCCGTGATGTCTCTTGCAACTTTTTTTTTTTAATTGTGGTAAAATCTAAATCACATAAAATTGACCATTTTAACCATTTTTAAGTAGGCAGCTCAGTGGCATTGAGCACATTTGCACTGTTGTGCCGTCGTCCCCACCGGCCCTCTCCAGAACCTTTTCGTCTGCCCAAACTGAAATGCTGCGCCCATTAAACACTGAGTCCCCAGGCCTCTCTCCCCCCAGTGCCTGGCAGCCCCATCCTACTTTCTGTCTCTGTAAACTTGATGACCCCAGGCACCTCGTATAAGCGGAATCACACATTATTTGTTCTTTTGTGTCTGGCTTAGGTCACTTGGCACAACGTCCTCAAGGGTTATTTGTGTTGTAGCATGTGTCAGAATTTTCCTCCTTTTAAGGCTGGATAATACTCGATTGTATGGATGCACCACATTTTGTTTATCTTTCATCCCTCGAAGGACACTTGGGTTGTTTCCACCTCTTGGCTATTGTGGATAGTGCTGCTGTGACATGGACGTGCAGATATCTCTTCAAGACCCTGCTTTCGATTCTTTGGGATGTATACCCAGAAGAGGAATTGCTGAATCATATAGTAATTCAACTTTTAATTTTGGGGGGAATTTCATCATGCTATGTTTTATTTGCTATTTAATACTGTGCCCTTGGGCAAAGTGGTACTTCCTGGAGGACTGAGACTCTCACAGGCTCCCAGGGCCTTGCTGCATGACTGGGTGCATGGGGCACGGGCATGCAACCCCCACCTTCTCCTGTGTGGCTGCTCTGGCCACACGCCCCTGCACCAGGGAGAGAAAAAGGAAATCTGGGGAGAAAAAGTGAGGGTGAAGGGGCTACCCTGATGTGAGGTGAGGTGATTCTGAATATGTACGTATAAAGATCCATGCTTCTAGAATTTTCCATCAATTGTTGTTGACCCAATGAGCCCCTCGTTGTTGGCCTCAAGAATCCAGCCACATTCCCTTTTCAGCCAGACAGGTGAAAGCTCCGTGAACCCAGAGCAGGGGCAGTGACAGAGGTGGACAGCTGGAGACGCTGCTGAGGGTGCTCTCTCGTGGGGTCAGGAGCAGCCCCGTGATTGCAGTGCAATATTGTTCTCGGGTCTTCACCAGCAGCCTCAGCACTGTGTTCAAACCCAAGCTCCTCCCCTTCCTTAAGCCTCAGTTTCCTCACCTTCAAAAGTGGGATTGTCTTGAGGAGTCAATAAGAGTGAAAGTGAGACTCTGGGGCGATGCCCAGTGAATAGCAGGTGCTGGAGGTGAGGTGGCTGTTCATGCCGTCTGCACGGGGGGTGTGGGCGTTTGCAGCTGTGTCCTTCACCAGCCTCCTTCCTTCCTTTCTACTCCTTACTGAGTATTACCTTTGCACAGCCCACGTGGTGGCTCTAGATCTAAATCAGAGGCCCCTGACTCCATTATTCACCAGCTGTGAGCTTTGAAACATTGTTTAACTTCTCTGTGCCTCACTTTGTTTTTTTTTAAATCTGCATGATGGGGATGCTAACTGTTCCTGGTTCACAGTGTTGGGGGAGCCCCTGTCAAGTATGGAGCACAGTCCTGGGATGAGAGAACTTACAGCTGTTCCTGTCATCATCAGGAACAGTGCTGGGGAGGGTTTGATTTTATTGTGTAATAAGTAAAATCCATGGGCCCTGGAACCAGTTAGATAGAGGGAGAACAATTAAAAACAGCCCCCCCCCCAATCTTCTGGATTTG
This sequence comes from Galeopterus variegatus, assembly GCF_000696425.1. Lineage (NCBI taxonomy): Eukaryota > Metazoa > Chordata > Mammalia > Dermoptera > Cynocephalidae > Galeopterus > Galeopterus variegatus. The sequence goes on along the minus strand of NW_007731457.1, from coordinate 80,238 downwards.
CGCAGCTAGATAGATATCAGCGCCTTTCACAGAGACTGAGGATCCAAGGGAGGAGGAGGAAGAGGAGTCTCGTGATTGAGTTAAGGGCAAGGTACAGGGCCCTTTGGGTTTTACCTCTGTTGGCCTAGCAATTGCTGGTCGGTATTAAGGGAAGTGTGGTTCAGGACCCCCATCTTCTCCAGGACACTGGGGTGGGCCTGCTGCTGATACCTGGGAACTCTCCCATCTGACTCTCAATATGTACTTGTAAGTGCAGGGTAGTTTCTGATTTACAGATGCATACCCACTGTAGGGAAAGTGAAGGAAAATGGTCAGGGCCCCTCAGATGTTCAGAATCTTGCAGAGCATTTGGTGTAAATAGGCACGTGTGCCCAGGTATTCCTTGGTTATTGTCTAATGTAATTGCGCAGGTGCACCCAGGTGTCCTGGGTTATGGACTTAAGCATAATGGACAAGTGGCTCTGATCCACGGGGCCCACCACCCCCGGGATGCCCCGGGGGGTGGGTCACAGAGAGGCCGCTACTGCTGCTGGAGGCTGTTGCTGCAAGTTGTTGCTGCCAGAGCCCCCGGAATGCCGAGAGGCCACTGCCACTACTGCTGAGGACTGAGCTCGCGTCATCTGCCAATGGCTCCTGGGATCTTTCCCAATTACCTAGAGCGTGGACCTGCATGTGAAGGGTTTGGTGACTCAGTCTGTACAATGGGTTTGAAGGATCTGAGCCCTAGCCCTGACAATAGAAATGAAAACTTAGTATAACTAAAATAATAAAACATTTTAGCTTTAGTTATGAATTGCTTAACTAGACATTAGCATAGCTATTGCTTTAGCAATACACCCACCATTAAGGTGAGACCCCTCACCTGTGCATGGCTGCTACCTTGTTACATGTTCATAACCTGGGCTTCAGGTCTCTGGTTCTTAGTTCCTTCAGCCTGGATTCTGACTTCTTTACGCACATGGTCTGTGGGTACAGATCTCCCCACCCTGTCCTCTTCAAGCCTCTTTGCCCCAGCTCCAGTGTCCTGTCGCCTGCCTGCACCTCCATCTTCCCCTCTACCTTCCCCTGTACCTGGACTCTTAAGGCTGTCCTGTCTGCCTGAGTTGTGAGCTGCTTCTCTGTCCTTCCTCATTGGCACTGTCTTCTTCACTGCCCCCCCGGCTCCAGAATCTTGACTTTTGTTTCCACATCTGGACTTACTCGCCTCCCTTCCTGATACGGGGCTGACCTCACCTCTCCCCGTCACTCCCGAGTCTCTTCTTGCAGCATTGCTGGTCCCAGGTTCCCCAGCCTGTCCCATCCTGCTGCTGATCATATCTTTACTGTGACCCATAGTATTGACTTTCAAGGTAAAAATTCAACCTTTTTCCTCTCTGTGGTTTAGTAAAATACGTGAAAGCGTCTCTTTTGACCAGTGGTCTTTGTAGCTGGAGAAACAAGGAAATGCAGCAGCTTTCCAGGGGAGGATTACGTGTAAGCTGTGTGCAAGCTTCTCACGTCACCCAGCAAAGCACTGGGCACCTTTCAAAACAGACTGGAATCTCCAGCCTCACAACTCACAAACACTGCTTTCTGGTAAGACCATTTGAGATTTTAGCTGGATCCAAGACCTTCTGCAAATGTTCTCTCCATATTGCTTTTTAGATTACCTTCTATTAAAAACATTTTTTTTTAATGGAAACTTTAAAAAAAAAAAGGTAGACTTTTGTTGTTGTTTTTGCCTTTGGTCTTTTGAGATTTAATGAGACCTTGCCTCTAGCTTTTAGTAAAAAAACAGGCATTGCCCAGCACAGTCAGCTGAAACAGGCGAGCAGGCCCTGCAGTAGTCAAGTAAGAGCAGGGACAGAAACTCCACATATATCACATGTTCCTGGAACCTGTCCCCCTGCCTGTGTACCTTCCTGAAGAGCCTAATCCCTTCTTTATAGCCCTCTGATTCAGCACATCTGCTCACTGTCAACTTAATGGCAACCGCTTAGAGGCACCTGAAACCAATGTTGTCCCGTGTCTGGCAGCAGCCCTTGTAGGGCAGGACATCAGTCTAAACCCTTGCTAAGCCTTCTGCTCTGAGCCATCATTCTAACTGCTTCTGTTCAAGGTACAGAGGCAGGTTCTCAAACTACGGGCGCTCCCATCAATTTAGCAGGCAGGACACGGAGAAAGGTGTCTTTCTTGAACAGCTATATTCCCTTCCATTTCTGGATGTTCATGTCATTCATTGGAATTTTCTGAAAGCAGAAAGAAGGAGCCAACCCATGCCAAGCATCTGAATTTTCTCTACCATTTTTCCCTGGAGCTGTGGCTGTCTAAGGTATGACTAGTGACGATCCCACTCAAGGTGTTGTTTAACCTACTGAGGAGCTCCAGCTTCACAGCCTGAACGTCTCTGTGTCCTCATTCATCACCTGTGGTCCAAGGGCTTCCACCGAGCCATTCCCCATGTGTAGGTTTTGTTATTTGCCCTAGCACTTCTGTATTATTTAGAATATGGGCTGGCTTTTTGTGACAGAATCCAAATTCACAGTGGTATAAACAAGAGGTTTATTTCCCTCTTACCTAGAATAGACCATCGTGACACCACGGTCATCTGTGACTTAGAATGCGTCTAGATTTCCACTTCACCATCTCCAGCTTCATGGTCCAAGATGGCGCCCAGCCGTCACTTCCGGATCCCAAACAGTGGGACGGATGCAGAGGAGGAGAGAAGGAGCATGCTCCCTCCCTTTAAGGACCTGTCCTGACATTGCACCATCTCTTCTGCTCCACATTTCTTTGGCCAGAAGCTTAGTCACATGGTCTTGCCTACCTACACGGGAGGCTGTCTTGATTCCAAGAAGCCATGGCCCAGCCAACGATCAGGGATTCTCTTCCTATAAAGGAGCAAGTGTAGGGAACAGTGGCAGTGTCTGCCTTAGGAAACCAGGCTGAGTCCTGAGGGTTAAGCAAGAATTGGGCAGACAGGTGGGGAAGGAGGAAGGGGTGAGGCAGGAAGGATAGGCAGGACCTGCATCATCACAGGCCTTGTATGCTGTATGAGGAATCTTCCTTTCTATCTCCAGAGCAAAGCAGAGCCACTAAAGGGCTTCAAAAGGAGGAGAGGGGATGTCACTGGATTCACGTTCTAGGAGAATCACTTTGGGACATTTGCTTTAAAATAGCATTTTGCTAGAAGCTCCATGTGAAGACATAAAGTGGTAAAAACTTTCAGCAGTGCTGAAAATTGAGACAGCAATATTTGGGGAGAATTTCCCCTAATTTTAAAGCCAGTGGGGCCGGATTAAGAAAAACTGTCGGCCTATGCTACAGAAAGTCTTACTCAACTAAAATAATCTAGGAAGATGCTATGTGGTTTATTAGAAACAAGAACAGCAATTTATAAGATTTGTAAGGTGGAGGTTGTCTTAGTCCATTCATGATGCTGTAACAAAATACCATAGACTGGGTAATTTATAATAAATAGAAATTTCTCTCTTAGTTTTGGTGGTTAGAAAGTTCAAGATCAATGTGCCGGCTGATTCGGAGTCTGGTGAAGGGCTTGCTCCCTGCTCCATAGAGAGCGTCTTGTCCTGTCCTCACATTTTACAAGGGCCGGAAGGGCAAGAGAGACTGGGGCGCTCCCTTTGACCTCTTTTATAAAAGCTCTAATCCCATTCAGGAGAACGGAGCTCTCATGACTCGATCATTTCCCAAATGGCACCCCCCCCCCTTTTAATTATATCACATTGTGTCTTAGGTTCCACACACAAATTTTGGTGGGACACACATACTCAAACCATAGCAGAGATGAAAAAATAGCAGGATACGATGCAAAGAAAACAAATCAAAGTGAAAATGATAAAAAAAAAAAAAAAAAAACCACCACAAGGGAACTGAAATCATGGTGCTAGAATGAAAAGTCATTTGCAGGAAATAAGAACACCCCCTTTTAATTATATCACATTGTGTCTTAGGTTCCACACACAAATTTTGGTGGGACACACATACTCAAACCATAGCAGAGATGAAAAAATAGCAGGATACGATGCAAAGAAAACAAATCAAGAAAAAAAAAAAAAAAAAAAAAAAAAAAAAACCACCACAAGGGAACTGAAATCATGGTGCTAGAATGAAAAGTCATTTGCAGGAAATAAGAACAGTATTGTCATTGCAACAAAGCATACTACTCATGTGAAAGAAAAATGGTATGTTCTTCCTGTATGCATGGGAAAGAGAGAAACTGAAAGAGACCGGGAAAGCAATAGGTATGGTTGGCAGAGCAGATTAGCCTCAGACTTCTATGTGTTCCCAGAAGAGCAACCAGATGAATTTGAACAGGAGGAACAATCAGAGTAAACTTCTGGGACCTGGAAGGGAAAATATCAGAGTATGCAGCTCAAAAGAACTCACCACGTTTTAAGTTGAATTTAATGAAAAGAAAATCATAATTCGATGTGTCCTGGCAAAATTTTTGAATTACAAAGATTATATAAAATGTCACAAAACCATACAGATAAGGAAAAGCAGGTTCCTTATAAAGGAATTAAGTTCACGTGGATCAGAAACTAGTTCAAGAGAAAAGGGACATTCACTGAAAGGATACAGGAAGTCAGGGACATGAAAATCTGCAGCTCGGTGAACTGAAATTGGAAAAGTCATTCTCTCTCTCCTACAGTCACATGCACATGCATACTTATATACTCTCTGCTTTTTATACCGGGCTCAACCAGGCAGTTGGTCCGTAATTTCTTTGCCCACAACCACTGTCCATTAAACACATCTCTCTTTGTTAAATTTTAATCAGATAAGAGAGGGAAGATATTTGGCTCAGCTCAGCTCTGTTCAGGGAAGGCCCCTCAAACAACAGGTCCCAGACCAGCCTATGTATCAGACCACCATGGGACAGGTGTCCACTCCTGGTCCGACTGGTGGGCACCCGAGTCAAAAAAAGAGCTGTTATTTCCTGACCAGGAAAAGGAATTAGAAAAAGGCTGAGTGTCATCACCTGGGTTTCTTGGAAAACAGAGCCAAAGGCAAAGTTTGTCCTCTACAGTTCATTACGAAGTGCACTGCCAGAGCAGCGAGGATGAGGGGGAAAGGAAACAAATGACTCTGGAAGGCAAGAAAGAAAATCTGAGGCATGTCATCGAGCTGGCCATAGTGTCTCATAAAAAAAAAAAAAATCGCGATGCCCAGTCATGGGTCGTGAAGAACATCTTCAAAGAGACCGAGTGGAACTGCTGGGACTCAGACTATCTTATGGAAGGGGCAGAGAGGTTGTAGAAGAAAGGACAAGCAATTTATTTGACGATTCCTTCCCACTCCTGCTTCTTTGGTTCAGGCACACCTCCCCATGCCTCTGAGTTGCATGGCCTCTTCCTCCAGGCAGTTGCTGTGGGTCCAGCCAGGGGGATGTGGGCACTACAGCTGCCATGGTTTCAGCCACCATGGGTGAGAAAATGAGCCCTTCCTCTTGGGGAGGCTGAGACCACCCCTGATGTTAGGAGATGAGGTGACAGGCTGCAGGCAAGAGTGTAGGAATGGCGTGATGTATCAGTCAGGGTTCTCCAGAAAAACAGCACTGATAGGATGTGTGCATATATAGAAAGAGACTTACTATAGGAAACTGTGTCATGTGATTGTGAGGCTGGTGAGTCCAAATCTTCAGTGTGAGCCAGCAGCTTCACAGCTCAGGAGAGTCGGAGGTGCAGTTCCAGTCCAGAGGCAGCCTGCCAGCTCCTGGTTTTTTTTTTTTTTTTTTTTTTTTCGGGGGGGGTCCATCTTT